>NC_056747.1:1225956506-1226011506 GCF_019279795.1 Protopterus annectens | reverse complement strand
GCCATCACCTACCCTATCAGTATCCTAGTCAACAGATCCATGCTTGAATCCTATCTCCCAAAAATTTGGAAAAAGGCATTTATTCTGCCCCACCATAAAGGTGTCAGTTCTTCAGACATCTCCAACTATCATCCTATAGCCATTTGCTCCCACATGTCCAAGATCCTTAAGAAATGCATATATAAACTTTCTCCTTAATAACCAGATTCTATCTCCTACGCAACATGGTTTTAGATCAGGTCGTAGTACTGTGACTGTTTTGATATCTTTCATGGACATAGTCAACAAAGCCCGAGACTTGGGCAATATTGTTTCTTCCCTATTACTAGACTTATCAAAGGTTTTTGATATAGTCTCTTACCCATTACTTCTAAATCAGCTCTCAAAAATTGGTGTCTCCCCTCCCTCTCTTAATTGGTTTGCAAGTTATTTGTCAGACAGACAACAGGCAGTTAAATGGAAGAACTCCCTCTTTTCATACTTTTAATTTCTCCAAGTCGTTTTGGTTTCTATTACCATGATGGGAATGGACCCCATTCCTAAGTCAAAGTATGATTAAAGTTCATGAAATTAGTATTGTTTCAATCTTTGATGTCATGCAGAAGTGCTGTTCGCAGCACCTGTAATGTGCCCAGTAATGACTCCTTGTGCAATTAATATGGAGGTGCATGCATTGGTAACATATGTAAATATGATTGTAGGTTATTTTTTACAAGACCAGTTGCTCCTACTACTGTTGGAACTGTCTGGGTATCTTTCTTCCACATTGCTGTCATTTCTGCCTGCAAATCTTGATATTTTATGACTTGCGTCTCTCTGTATGCAAGACACTGTAGTCACTGGGTGTAGCGATTTCAATGATCAGTGCTACTTTTGTCTTCTTTTCATGGACCACTATATCTGGTTTTCTCGCATCTATCTTTTGAACTGTTGGTAATGGGTGATCCCATGTGATGTAGACTTTATCATTTTCTATGAGGCTGTATGGCTTATGTTTCCACTGTTTCTCAGGTACTTCAATACCATAATGTTTACACAATCTCCAGTGCAACAGTCTTGCCACATTATTATGCCTTTCAGTATATAGTCCTTCTGCCAGTAGTATGTCACAACCAGCAAAGAGGTGTGTGACCGTTTCCAATTCTGTTTTACAAAACCTACATTTGTCTGTTTCTTACACATGTTCAGTGGACTTTGTAAACCAACATGTGCGCAGCCCACTATCTTGGGCCGCCAGTGTAAACCTTTCATATTTTGGTTTGAATTCACCTCTCCTTAACCATTCCTGCATTCAGTCTTGATCAACATAAGGTTCTCCCAGAAGTTTTCTATACTTGCAAAAATATTCATTCATTTTCCACATTTCTTGCCTTCTCATCTGATCCTTCACCTTATTATATTCTTTCTTTTGTTTTTTGGCACATTCAGTTGCCATCTGATTTGCCATCTGATTTTTATATACTTCTGGTTTGATTTTCATTCCTGCTTGATGTCGATATGCTTCTGCTAGACTAAGCAGGGAAGGCATCTTAGATTTATTCTCCTCATGTTTCAAAACTTTCACTACATTTGGGTCCTCTGAGGTCAGCAGATATGTGTGCAGTCCCATGATTGCAGATCTATACATGTAATCAGTTTTAAGAGGCCCATACCTCCTTCGGAATGGGGAATATATAATCTTGGTATGCACTGATTTTTATAAATCATTTGGTGAGCATGAAGCATCTTTCTTGTTTTCCTGTCTAATCTATTCAGCACGTTTTGGGGCCAGTCAATCACTACAAAACTGTAAGTTAGGACAGGAAGAGCAAATTGGTTTATAGCTTGAATTCTGAGTTATATGTACACGCATATGCACACACACACACACACACACACACACACACACACACACACACACACACACACACACGTTTTTGTGTGTGTTTTCAAGTGTATTGAGTCATGCAGGTTTTATCATTAGACTTTTGTTGTGCATTGACACAAACCTGTCCTTTTTGCAGGGCTGCTTGTATATATACTTCATAAGGGTGAATGCAGACAAGGGTTAAGGTGGCAGAGAAAAAGCTTAAAATCTGAAGTAATGTGGTTGTAACAGCAGAAGTAGAATAGAAGAATCATTATTACCATTTAACACTTCTGAATTGGGCCATGTGTTATCAGCGCTGTAGTTCTTGTGGAATAGAATGGTTAATGTAATTTTACTTATATCTGCAGTCCTGTAAAATTGGTTTAATAAGCTGTGCCTTTTATGAAAAAATAAAGGGTGAACTTCTGGTTATGTCAGCCAAGCAATCGAAAGACTTAATGCAAGCTTCCTCTTTTTGGGCAAATTGGTTATTTGTTCTCTCTAATTTGTCTATAATTCAGTTATTAAAACTAATTGCTGTTCAGTTAATGTCTTTAATCTGAATGGATGTCCAAGGAAAAAGCATCAGAATTAAAAAAAAAAAAAAGTTGGTCGAGCAAGTCAGGTATCTCGGTTTTCAAGGGATCAAGTGGTAGGGATCTACTTTATAACATCGAAATACCAAAATCATAAACTCCGTAATACCAAAACGACAATGCTGAAAAATGGTAAGACTGAAACTTTAAAATACCGAAACAAACTAAATGAGAAAGCTAGCTGAAGAATTACTATGAATTTAATTGTAAATATAGGTCTATGACTTTAAAGATTTGTAATACGTACCTATTCAACATGGCAGACGTTACATATGATGGCTCCAGGCACTATTGGTAATGTTTACTGAGCAGTAATGTATGATCCTCTACATGCCTTTTCCTAAATGTAGTGTGATCTTGGAGTTAGTATATTTAATTTGCAAGCTGTGTGTGTGAGGGGGGGCTTGCCCCCCTACAAAAACATAAAAAAAAAACATTAAGTTCATTTTGGTGTTTTAGAAGTAGGTATTTTAAAATGTCATTGTTCTCTTTCCTTGGCATTTTTGTTTCGGTATTATGGAATTTGCGATTTTGGTATTTCGATGTTATAAAAGTACATCCAGTGGTATAACGTCTAGGGAGTCAGAAGTTTTACTATCACAAATTGAAGAGAAGGAGAATTTGGGGAAGACATTTTACCTTATGATTATTGAGTTTCAAAAAATCACCTCATTCTTGCTGGCTAAAATTGACTCAAAGCTGAGGATGATGAGCAGGCATTGTCTATTCACCCAGACCAGTTTCTTCAGGATATTTCAGAGATGGCCAGAATAAAACCACAACTGAAGACTACAGAAGCCAAGCTGGAGTATACCGAGGCTAAGCCAAACACCCTTTTAAGTGTCAGGTTAATGGGGATCTCAGAGAAACTGGCAGCTAGAGACTGAGGGATGTCTGAGTGCTTAGGGAGTCTGTGTTTGGAATTATTTATTGAGAGATCACATAAGTTTTTTTTAAAAACCAGTGGCAGACTCCCCAAGCTGATTTCGGTCATATTTGCTTTGTATGTAAGCAAAATCGGAGCCGAAAAACTCCTCAGCAAATTCCGACCGACGTCTAAGCGTCCGTCGGTTAAAAGAAGCACAGGCTAGACAAGCTGCTACGTCGTGGTCTGGGCCTAAACAAGGTAAGCAGTAAGAGTGGAAATCTTTATGAGGTATTTGTTTCCCAACAAGTTAAACAGTTATTCACTTTTTCTGACATCGGCTGAGGCAAGAAAGAGTCCCCAACGGGGTACTTAGCTTTTTAGAAGTCTTCGGTGGTAGTAGAAGAATTCGGTAGTAGTAATCTCTGGTTCTGACCGACCGGCACTTGAACAGCTTCTGCTTCGGGCGCCACGCGGCAAGAAAGACTGAGGAAAATGGCGTCGGCTGATGCCTTTATACCCGAATAACTGCAGCTATGACGTCGGGTGAAGTGCGACACCAGCCGAGGCCAGACCCAGACTTTGGAATCCGGCCGACCGAAGGGCTGCCTGACGACAGGACAACCCATTTGTAAGGACTGCAGATGCATCCTTGAAGGACATCTGGCAGCTAGAGACTGAGGGATGTCTGAGTGCTTAGGGAGTCTGTGTTTGGAATTATTTATTGAGAGATCACATAAGTTTTTTTTTTAAACCAGTGGCAGACTCCCCAAGCTGATTTCGGTCATATTTGCTTTGTATGTATTAAAGGAGAGAATATTATCTGCAGTTTTGTCACCAAGAAAACTTATTACCTTGGAGGGACATAACATTTGTGCAGACAATGGCCATTTCCCTGAAACTTGTATGTGCCAAGTGGCTTTTCTGCAGGTGATAGTTGTCTTCAGGAGAAAGAAATGGAAAATGCTGCTTGCAATATCCAGCTAGTTTAAAAGTCTGGCTACTAGATAGCCGACACACATTTAAGACTTCAGAAGAAGCATTTATTCTGCTCCAAGTTGCTTGCAGAACAGATCAACAGCTCTTGTTTCCTGCTTCAGAAGCACCAATGATTGAACGCAGTGAAAGTTAGAGTCAAGTAAGTGGAACTTTTTCCTCTATTCACATCTCACTTGGTTCAGTGTCACAAAGCAGCATTAGCAGCTAACTAGATCATTAACTGTGTAAGTAAATAATAAACAACTTGAGTAAGCAGCCGTTTAAAAAGCTGAATGCACTGTTATGATGGGAGGGGGAGGCATATCAACTGCTTATATTAACTTGATATCACTTGTAGTGGAATTTACTGCAACTCTTCTGCTGTTGACCCTTTCAGGGCTAATTTCCTGTTTATGGGTGACCAGATAGATAGCTACTCCCTCCTCCTGGAGAGTAATGCAGAAAGTGTTGTAAATAGTTTTGTTAATGTGGGTTTAAAAGGGGAATGTGTAGAATTTGTTGGATTTATATATTTTGGATTATTTTTTATTGTTATATTTCTGTGTTTGGATGGCCAGCTTAATTTAACAGCTTTATTTTTTTGTAGTATGTTTGTATTACTTACGTTGTTGGACTTTTGGGAAACAAAGATATTTTATGATTTACTAGGTGTGTGGGGTTAAATTACTGGCTTGTTTGCTCAGTAAACTGATGGCTACTGAATGAATTACTGTGTTAGTTTGGAATGTAAATGATTTGACACTCCCTGTTAAGAACAGCGTATTTGGGTATATACAGCAAGTGGTAGTTTTACAAGATATCCACTTTGTTATATATAAGTTTGAAGGTCTTAGGTTGAAAGCAGTTTTTTCAGTTATTCAAGAGGTAGAAAGAGAACAGCCATATTGATTAAAAAGTGTATTATGTTTATTATTACTACACAAAGTACAGTTTGAAGGCTGTTTTGTGGCAGTCAAGGGACATTTTATGGCAGCATATTTCCCACAAACAGAACATCTTTAAGTGAGCCATCCAAGGGATCAAAATGAATCTTCACTACAATTAATGTTTATCTTCTGCCTAGTGCTTCATCAATATCTGTGCTATATTTAGCACTGGGATGGATAGAATGTCCGAAAAGGGTGGTACTGTGGGCGTTAGAACGGTTTCTGCAAGATCTGAAATGTATCTGTAGTGTTGGCATCAGACATACATAGATATGTAAGACTTTATGATGAGCAATGTACTTGTTTTTCTTATAGATTTTCTTCTAATCCAGGACTGACAAGTATTTTGTTACAATTCCCTAATTAACTATGCATGTTCCCTTATATCATGGCCTCATGGATTTATCGGATCATGCTCCAGTAAAGCTGTCCTTTGTTTTGAACCAAGATAATAAAAAATACACAGGAAGCTTAACTTGTATTTTTATAAGGAAGTGGCATTCAAAGTTCAATTCTGTAGGTATCTCAGTGATTTGAAAGGAATATCTCTGTGTATTGCTGACTATCCAGATATGTAAGCAAGTTTATATTTGGACTTAAAAGGTTTATACTAGAAAACACTTCTTCCATGTAAATCAAGTTTATAGGAAGCTTAATATCCTTCAAGAAAGTTTGCTAGATGAACAGTGTTGCTGCTTCTCTGAAAGTACTCCAGAAAGGAAGGAGACCATTTTTGTGTATAAAGAGTAGAATCAGTGATTCATTGGATTATAAAGTGGCACAGACTAAAGTGACTTTAAAAGTGAGTCACTTTAGTAATTCTCCATGGTCACAGAGGTTTCTGGCACTGCAGCTTTGCTCCCAGCGTAGAGGAAAGCAGATTAGTAAGATAATTTCCTTCAGGTGCTGGGAAGACAGTGATATCACCCAACGGAATTTTGCAGCAGTTTCTAAATTATTATTCTGGGCTTTACAACACACACACATGCAGACATGCACAAGATTTTCTGGCCTTGAATCATCTTCCTTGCCTATCTTTAGCACAGGAACTATTCTTGATTAAACATGTATCACACCAGGAGGCAGAGAAGTTATCTGCCAAACTTCCTCTAGGGCAAACTCTAAGTTATGATGGGTCTCAGTAGAAATTTACAAACTGGTGCTTTATAAAGTTTATTTACAACTTTTTTAAACTGGTAAATTATTTTGTCGAGGAAGGGACTCCCTCAGAATCTGGGCACCAACAGCCGTATTCTTAATTTTGAAGCCCAATAACAATCTATCACAGATGCCATGATCTAGACCATTATGAGTGCTGAATCATGATTATAAGCTGTTCTTGGCTGTAATGGTGGCAAGACTAAGCAGTTTGCTTCCTCTCGCTAGTACATTTAGACCACACAGACTTTTCTCTAAAAGAATCACCACTGATAATTTGTTTAAAACATTCCTAGTAATAGTTGTTACTTATAGAGTTGGGACCCCCCTTATTAATGGCTAGCTTAAATTCTGTGAAAGCCTTTTAGTCAGTTCATTGAGATTTTCTTTTTCTAATATTTGAACAGATGGGGTTCTCTGGCTGCTACATAGCTTTACTACAATGGCTTTATATTGATTCTACAGCAAATTTTAAGACTGGTAGTAAACCGTCTGCTGAATTTAATCTTGCCAGAGGTATGAGGCAGGATAGCACCGCCCCCTTCCCTTTGCTTTTTTGCTTCATGTTTACAGCTAATAGCTGCTGAGATAAGACAGAGTCAGGTGGCAGTTTATTACTTAAAAGGTAAAATGTATAAACTGTCAGTTTATGCAGATGATATGCTGTCATAACTAATCTCACTATGAAGAATTGGCAGGGTATAAGGAAAATATTCAGAAAATAGAGGCACTGAAGATTCATTTTGATCCCTTGGATGGCTCACTTAAAGATTTTCTGTTTGTGGGAAATATGCTGCCATAAAATGTCTACATTTGTTGTTGTGTCTTTCAGCTTTTCCTGATTAGGGGTCGCCACAGCGGAACTCCGGTCCGCTAATGATTGGCAGTAGATTTTTACATGCCGAGTTGCCAGCCCTTACGCACAACCTTCAACGAAGGTACGCCCATTCACGCACGTGTCCACACAGAAGACGCTTTAGCTGAGAATCGAACAGGACAACGTCTTACTGTGAGACGACACTACATTTAATGTTCATAAATTCCGTTAATAACTTTGTAGAAGTTAATATCAGTTATGTGGATGCGAACATGAAATCATTCTTCTTTGGAAACTTCTTTGCAACTACTTGCCTCATTGGATTCATCACTCAAGCCATAGCTTAGTTTGTGCTTCCTTTATCAGGCTCAGGGTCTTCCTGTCTGACATGTGCCTTGAGAAGGATTACTAATTTGATACTTAATTTTATATGGGGTGAAGTCAGATGGAGAAACTTGAACAATGTATTTTTGCTCCGTGTATTTACAGAGGGCCTTCCAGAGGGCTTCCAGATTTTATTAAGTGTATTAAAACAATACAAGGTAAGATATCTTGGCATTAGTTACAGAATCCTGTTCTTCAATATGGAAAAGTATAATTTTGTCGGAGTATATCCTGGTCTGTATGGTTGTAGAAAAGTAGGGAATCCCAGGATTGGTAGGATTACAGCCAAAATGATGCAACAGATTTTAACTTCATTTTTACGTAGTTTACACAAGTTGAAGATGGATGACTGGAGGTTAGACCTACTACCGATTAAATGTTCCCCATAGTTTTCTTTTCTACCAGAGGAGCAGAGGCAGTTGTTCAAACAGTTTATGATGCCAAGATACTGAAGTCAGTACCCTGGCAAGATTAGCCAATATTTTCTCAGCTGACTCTGTGGTGTTTTGGAGATGTGATCAGAATAAAATTGCAGATTAGATTCACATTTTTGAGCTGTTCTCAGTTAATTTTTCTCAAAAAAGATATTCAGCATAAATTAGATAATTACCTGAAATAGAGCAGTGAAGATCACTCCAGAACTTTGGCTGCTCGCATGGCTGATTCTTTGAAGCATTCTAAAATAGATAGAGCAGCACTTAAATTCGTTATTTTAGCCATAAAAATGTGTTACAAGGAAACTAACAACAGTACTAACAATTCAAGATGTTAAAGTTGTATTAAAACTTCACACCCTAACTTTTCCATTTTAGCTAAATGATATTTACTTTCCATATGTTTCACGGATTAATGTTAAATATTGAGGATGTTATTACTCCTACAGATACTGTCATTCTATCTGCCAGAATTTTGGATCAACAACTTTTCACTCTGTTAATTTCTCCAAATCTTTTGGGTTTCTAATGCCATGACAGGAATGGATCCCATTCCTAAGTCAAAGTATGATTAAAGTTCATGAAATTAGTATTGTTTCAATCTTTGATGTTAAGCCAGAAATGCTGTTTGCAGCACCCACATTGTGTCCAGTAATGACTCCTGTAATTCGTACGGAGTTACATGTGTTGGTAACATATCTAAGTATGATTGTAAATTATTTTTTTTATAAGACCTGTTGCTCCTACTACTACTGGAACTGACTGTGTATCTTTCTTCCACATTGCCCTCATTTTTGCCTGAAAATCCTGGTATTTTATGACTTTGTGTCTCTCTGAACTTAAGACACTGTAGTCACTGGGTGTAGCAATTTCAGTAATCAATGCTACTTTTGTCTTCTTTTCATGGACGCCTATATCTGTTTTTCTTGCATTTATTTTGTGCTGTTGATAATAGATGATCCCACGTCATAATAAACTTCATAATTTTCTTTTGCTTTTCAGCTACTTTAATATTATAATGTTTGCACAATCCCCAATGCAACAGCCGTGCCACATTATTATGCCTTTCAGTATACAGTCCTCCTGCCATCAGTATATCACAACCAGCAACAGGATGTGCAACTGTTTCCAATTCTGTTTTACAAAACCTACATTTGTCTGTTTCCCACATGTTCAATGGACTTTGTAAACCAGAGTGTATGTAGTCCACTGTTTTGAGCTGCCAATATTAACCTTTCATCTTTTGATCTTTGTAAACCAGAGTGTACATAATACACTATTTTGAGCTGCCAATATTAACCTTTCATCTTTTGATTTAAACTCACTTTTTCTGCATCCAATCTTGATCAACAGAAGGTTGTTCCAAGAGTTTTCTATACTTGCAGCTATATTTATAAAGTTTCCACATTTCTTGCCTTCTTATCTGATCCTTCACCTTATATTCTTTCTTTTGTTTTTTGGCATATTCAGTTGCCTGATTTTTTTTTTATCTACTTCCAGTTTGATTTCTATTCCCCACTTGACACCGGTAACAGATATGTATGCAGTCCCACTGTTTCAAATCTATACATGTAACCAGTTTCGATGAGGCCCATACCTCCTCCAGAACGGGGAATATAAAGTCTTGGTATGCAATGATTTTTATAAATCATTTGATGAGCATGAAGCATCCTTCATGTTTTCCTGTCCAAAACTGTCTAACACCTTTTGGGGCCAATCAATCACTCCAAAACTGTAAGCTAGGACAGGAAGAGCAAATTGATTTATAGCTTGGACTTTGTTTCTAGATATCAGTGCTGTTTTTAGTATTAATTTAAATCTTCTAAAATATTCCTTACTGAGTTTTATTCATATTTATTCATGTTTTATTGTTGATCCTTCATCAGTTCCCAAATATTTATGTAGTCCCTGTTGTTCAAGTTCCTTTATATCACATTCCTGTCCCAAACTGATATTTTCTTGGTGCTGCAGTTTTCCTGCTTTAAAGGTTGCTTTTGCACATTTATCAAGTCCAAATGACATTCTTATATCATCTGAAAATGTTTTGACTACTTGCAGTTGTGCTTTCAGTTCCTCATTTGATGAATTATATAGTTTTAAATCAACTACAAAAAGAAGATCAGAAGTCTTTACACTTTGTTGTTTTCCAGGAGCCAAATTATAGCCATGACCTAATCTGTTAAGTAGACATTTTAATGGGTTAAGGGCAAGACAAAAGAGCAGTGATGACAGAGAGTCACTCTGGAATATCCCCTTTGAATTTTTATCCCTGGAATAATAATTTATCCTTTATCATGGCTTAACTGTAAAGTGGTGTGCCACTGTTTCATGGTTGCTGTAATGTACTCAATCAGTGCAGTGTATCTTATACATTTTTAAGCACTCTCATATCCATGAGTGTGGGATACTATCAAATGCTTTCTTTTGTAATCTATACATGTCATTCTTAGATTCTTCCCCTTTTTGCAGTTCTCCATTATGACTCTATTTAACATCAAATCATCCTTTGTTCCATATGACTTTCGTTTATTACCCTTATGTTTTATTGCCATGATTGAATTTTCTTCTAAAGGACTATAAACTGTCTGCATCAATTCCAGTGTATAGTTTATATGTTGTCTGAAGGCAAATTATTGGTCTGTAGCTTTTAGGATGACTTGCAGGTTTGCTGTTAAGTATGAGTATTGTTTTTCCTGTTGTTAGCCAGGCTGGTGTCTGTTTGGGGTGCGCATATAAATAGTTCTTACTCATGGATAAATCTTCATGTAAAAATGTTGATACTTTTAACCAAAAGTTAGGTAGTGCATCTGGGCCTGGGGTTTTCCAGTTAGGAGCTTTTCGTAACTTTGTTTCAACAGCATTGTTGCTAGAGAGATGGATGTGTAGATTTTATTTATTTATTGTCATTTGATTACTGGGAAAGTCCAAGTGGATAGATGCCCATTTTCAGAGGAGACTTAGTGAGGAATGCTCCAAAGTATTACAAAAACATTTTAATAACAATTATTTTACAGTCTTCAGAAATAATGCAAAAATATCTATGGTTTAAGTAATTATACCAAATTAAACATAATTTGAAAATATTGGTTAAGAATAGATACAACCTATGTGCCACTGATTTAATATTTAGAGAAATTTTAGCCAGTTTAGAGAAATTAAAGGTAAGTTAGTATAGTACAAACAGGAATTGCAGTATGAAGTGGGAGAAGAAAAGGGTCATGGCACATTTATATAGGGAATCAGGGGAGAGAAATTGAAGTAAGTAACTGAGTGAAGAAGGGAGCGTAAGGAAGTGTAAGGTATGAATTGATACCTCATATTTAGGGATATAGTTTATCCTAGGGTTGAGCAAGAACAGAGAGTGATTTGGGCTAGGAAGTCTTTCAGAATGATTGATGGATACTGGTTAGTTTTATAGGTGATAAAAAGCTGTGTATACATTGGCTGATGGGATAGTTCTAACCAACTTAGGCTTTTTACTGCTATACTGTGGTGGGTTCTGAAAGGGGCATTTGCTGCAAATTTAGCCACTTATAGTGGTGTTCAAGTTTTGCTTTTTGTAATACATTGAGGTTAGTAAGGATGGAAGCTGTGTAAAGCATCCCTAGTTTTGGTGATTTCTTTTATGCAATTTTGTATATGCAAGTTAAATTTAAGATTTTTATCAACCATTATCTCTAATAATTTGCTAAGAGAGGTGACTTCAATGGTCGTATTATTAACAGGGAGAATTTTAAAAATTACTTTTTCATGAGAGGGGATTTGGGAGAAAAAAGAAATTGTTCTTTTTCTGGGGTTGAGCATGAGTTGTGAGTTCAAAGCCATGTTTCAGTGGCTGTTAAAGCTTCCTGAGAATTTTTTTGTTGATATGCCATGTTTTCTGATGTGCTTGCGAGTGTAGAGTCATCTGTGTATTATATTGTTTCGTGGTGCTACATTGTTCTGGTAATCCTTTCTGTTTCTGCGGATTTATAGCTCTCACCTCTGTCTTCTGCCATTTTCCTTTTATGTAACGTTGCCATCCTTTTAATGCCAAGTTGTATCCTGCAGCACAACCGTAACCTTTGTGGTTCTCAGAAATGCCAGATTCTATATCATTGTCAGGTCTAGGGTCTTTGCAGGTGGGTCTGCCATTATGGTCACTTCCTCCAACCAGTTAGTTGAAACTGATACATTGACAGAATCCTATCAGAACAGAGTTTTCACTGCAGTGTCATTTGCAAGATCTCTTTGTTCTTCTCCTTTGAATGATCAGGACTCAGAACACCTGAAACACAAAGTGGCAGATTGACAGCACAAGTCTCCTGTATTTTATTCAGACAGCATTGTTTGTAAGGGAGGTGGAGAGCAAGTTACTTCAAATGATCTTGTGAGTATACTAACTCAGTGTTTGCACAGCTGTAGGAAAAGGAGAGTTGTCCTGTAAGGGCTGTACAAAACTGTAACAATTTCAACATTACAGTAAGAAGTCTAGTGCGTAGTAGTAATACTGGAGGAGTGGAACTGGGGAGGTAACAGACTCCAAAACACACATCATCCACTTATAGAGGAATTTGTTTTGAAGGACCAAAGTTTCGCTTTTGTGGAACATTAATATTATATTTCATCCATAAAACATTCTTATGTCTGTTTTCTTCTTTTGCCCATCGCAAACAAAGAAGTAAGTAAACAAGGTAAGTAATTCCTTCACTATGAAGATTCAGCCACCTGGAGTAGAACTGCACTAGAAAACACTGATTACTGGATGTGGTTCTAACCAGGATCAAGGGGAGTCAGGGGTGTCCACGGTGAAAGCATCATTAGCCAGAAGTGGTCATGTCACTGTGTGGCTTAGAGGACACAATGGCAATAATGTAGGGCACTTTAAGGGAGTGGCTTATGATGTACTGGGGGCAGTGTCAAAGATGAGTTGGACTACTGAGGACAGACTCATGGAGTAATCAGACCTGCATGAATGGGTAAAAGATGCAGTACTCATATCTGCAACGAAGGGCTTTAGGAGTAGTGTTACTACTTAAGAAAATTAGCTATCAAATAGTGCAGAAGACAAGTCCTTAAAGTAGTGGAAGGGACAACATTGGAGGTGGAGGGGGTGCAGTGCAAAGAGGGGAAGCAGACAGATAATAGAAAAGCTAAAGGCAGCAAAGGTATAAACTGGTAAGAAGTTGGCAGTAGAGGTCAAAAGACTGGGGGAAACCAAAGGCTTCTTAGGGTATATAGCAGAAAGGGAGGATCAAATTTTGCTTGACTGAGTAAAGATAGGAGGAATAACTTGTAAGACTACGAAGAAGCAGATGTATTGAATTAATAATTTGCTTCAGTCTTTACAAAGAAATGGAAGTGAGAGAATGACAGACTGGGAAGGTGGTGGGGCAGAGCGGGGAAAAAGTGAAGAAACAGAAAGATGAAGGAGGTGGAGGAGGTGTAGAGGAATTAGCTTCCCTAAGGGAGGCTAAAGCACAAGAGCTAGATAGACTGCCTCTAAGGGTCCACCGATATCTGGCCAATACAGAGGTGCCTGATGATTGAAAGGTAGCAAGTGTGGTACCTTTTACAAAGGAGGGTAAAACAAAATACAAGTAACTCAACAAGGTGTGTAAGCCTAAGAGTAGTGTCAGGAAAGGTCTGTGAGAAATTTCTGAAAGAAAGAATGTTTGCTTTCCTAGAGACCAGCACCCTGCAAGAGAACAACCAACATGGTCTAATGGCCAGAAGGAGCTGTCAGGCAAATCCTGACAAGGGTGTATTGGTAGTAGTCCAACTGGACTTCATCAAGGTCCTTGTCTTGGTCCCACACAAGCAGCTGCTATTATTTAGTTATTAGCATTTATTTCATTTATTTACTGGGATGGTACAACTTGGGGGTCTATGTCAGCATTTCGAAAAACGAAAATGCCGAATAGCATTTGGCCGACCCATAAATGTCGAACTAAGACATTGCCGAACAGCCAAATAACCGATTTCTTTCCAAGGAAAAGAAATCAGTTGGCCAAACATCAACGCCAAACACAAACAAACATTCTTAAGTGGGAGGCTTTGCCCCCCACACCCCCCCTAACTAATTATTCTAACTACAAGACCGCACTAAAGTCAGGGAAAGGGCAGGTGTAAGGAAACGGCGAACCGCTTTCTTTCCGTTAGGAAGAAATCGGTGATTTGGCTGTTCTGCAATGTCGTAGTTCGACATTTACGGGTCGGCCAACTGGTATTCGGATTTCCGTCTTTAGAAAGGCTGATGTAGACCCCAACTTGGTATATGTAAATGCCAATTTTCAGCATGACCCAGAGAAGAAAGCTCCAATTAAGACAGAAAAAGGAGTAAGCAATATGATCAAGAAAGAAAAATTACATTTTTAAATATTACAGAAAAATTATAAACTCAAAGCAGCATTTCCACTTTAGAAAACCATTTGTAAAAAAAAGAAAGTATTAAATTAGTCTGGCTGTAAGATTAAGTATAAAGTAGATTGGGGGCACAGGCATTTGTATTGTTTAGATTACTATACATACATAAATGATATGACACTGTTTAGATGTAAGGTGATAACAGCAGCTTCAGCACTGATTAGGCACACATTAGTGGATAGCCACTTCAGCAACTGAGTAAATACAAATTAGAGACAGTTTGAACCGTTGCAAAGATTGTTGCATGTTTACAGGGATGCAAGAGTTACTGAGGGGAGTAGATGATCAAGGTAAGCAAAATCAGATTTGATCAGATATAACACCTAAGGGGATAGGGGCAGGTAGTGAGGAAGGGGAGAGAGAGTCAGTTGGAGGAAAACCAGAGAGAAAGATTTGAAAATGGGAGTACTAGGAGGTCTGTAGAAATAGCGAGTAGCACCGGTATCGGTATGTGGTAACTGGTGGGACACAGTGGGCTGTGGTTGGGGGCAGTGTCAGGAATGAGGAAAGGCAATAGTTTATTGCTACAGGGATCTTTTCTGGGTCCAGTGCTCTCCATTGTGTTTGTTTTGGTTGTATCTGAGGGTATAGTGAGCAAGATCCACTTCTTAGCTGATAAGACAGAGTTAAGAGCAACAGTGAAAGACGAGGAGAAATTCTCAGGAAAGATTTGGAAAGACTGACCAATTTGGATAAAGTGCTCAGTTGAAGTTTGGTGCAGATGAGTGACTGGATTAAAAAATATGCATACCTTCTAGGTTAGTTCAGTGTTTCAATCATGTAACTCTTTGCAAATTTTACTGATTTTACTATTATTATTTTTTTAGAGACCTAATATACCAAGTGTGATTCAGAATAAAAGATAAAATAAGAACAGAAAGGTCAGACAAGGGACCCACAAAAAGAAAAAGGGCCATGAAGCAGAGAAAACCATGTACTGCTTACACAAGAGGGCATGAGCAGGTGTCTGTACTTAAGAAGATAAATAATCTAGTTTGTTCACTTAATAGGTGTATGAAAACTAGTATTAAGCCAGGTGATAATCTGCAGTAAATTTCACGATGTTAACAAGGAATGGCTGTGAGTATATGGCGAATGTGCACTGCCGTCTTGGACTGTGACCAGTATATGCCACACCCTGAGAAGCTTCAGACTGAGTAGCTGGACAGAACAGTTACAACAAGTGGCTTCTCAGAATACCATCACCTTCAGTTGCTGTGCAGTACTATCTTACCAACAGTAACTGTTTTGGCTTATACTATTTCACACTCTTACACACGCAGCGAGTTCTAGAAGGGGCTAATAGTACCTTTTCAGCTTCTCTGATGCCTCATTGCTACCAAATGTGTCAGTCTGGCAGTTTAAGGTTGCAGTTACTGCACACTGTTAACACACGCCAACTGGTTGTATTAGTTATGGTGGCTGTAGCTATGCAATCTCAATCCAAAGAACAGATGTCAGCAGTTGCATTTCACCATTTCTGTGTAATTGTCCTTCTGTAACTCAGTAATCTCTCAGCCTTGAGCTTTCACTGTTAAATGGTAAAGTACTTTTATGCAAAGCACACTAATTAAATCTGCATAAAAGATTCACCTGTGGACAGAGAAATTCAGATACAAATTACTGAACAGACAGTTGTCTTCAGAAAATATTAACTATTGTCTAGTTGGCCCTGTACCTGCCTTCTCCCTAAAAGATGCCCAGAGCTAGCTTTTGCTAACTTCTAAGTTTAGTCAATAGTTAAGACAGACAGCGAAACTATGCAAACATGTTTAGTGTGTCCCTGGGAAGCAGGGTTTCTCTTTCTGTTGATCATGCAAAAGTTCTTTCAAGGTTCATTCTCCGCTGTCAACTTTCTTCAGAGTCCATCAACAGACAGCAGAGAATGAGAGTAACAGGGACATAACAGAAAGGAACGCATTAGTTTTTGATAACCCCACATTAGTTTTTGATAGGTTTTGTTGGAATAGGTCATCACTGGCACATGTTCAGCTAGCATGGTCTCTTTTGATAATATTCCCCTTTTGCATTTGGTCCAGTTGTCTTGACCTTTCAACTTCCTCCTAGTTCAACATTTTAAATGTCTACTCTGACTGTCTAGTTAAAAATTCCATCCTTCAGTGGTAATAATGTTTCGCTTCTATGATAGAAAGTGATAGCTTATGAAACTCTAGCTACTGACGTGTGTGCTTGTGTCTGTCTGCGTATCTCCCATGCTCACTCGTGCATTTAATTCTCAACATCTTTACTACATGTCTACTGAAAACCAGTTGCATGGCTTAGTTATGTGCATATTTTGCACATTGTGTACCCTTTTCTAGACCTTAAACAAGCTTTCTTGGGGCACCCTTATAAAATATAGAATGGGTTGAAGGCACATCCCTGTAGTTAAAATGCCAGTTTCCTTGTTTTGAAAGGCTGAGTTTCATAACTAATGCCACTTTTATGCTGGGTTGCCATGTTGAAGTTCTTTAATCTCAATTTACTCTTTTGCTGTCTGGCCCTATGTAACCATTATAAGAACTGCAATTTGTGGCAACTATGAATTTTCATGTGACAGTTTAGAGAACAAGATCAACTTCTTCACTGATAGTGCATAGTTAGGGGCAACATTGGAAAGATAAGGGGGGAAGAGGCTAAGGAGATGAGTCCAAATTAACTTGAAGCATTTCTTCTCAATGTCTGCATATGATTCCTCCTTTAGATAAAGTCCATAACATGTGGTTTGAAGCATCTACTTCAGCTATGAAGCCCCTGATAGTTATCAGGACTGGCCAGTGCATCTGGCTTACTCAAGGACTTCTTGTACTATTGGAATGCCTGCTCATCACCTGGCCTGAAAATAATCTTATCTGTCTGTTTTTTCAGGTAAGGTCTGTAAGAGGAATGACTGGCTGCATTAAGGGGAAAACTAATAATAATAATAATAGTAAATGACTATAACCAACAGTTCAAAGTAGCAACTTTTCCACCTGACAACTTGGCAGCAAGCCTTTCAGGGGTGATACCAAAGATACAGAAATAGTTAGTTTAAATAGACAGTAATTAAAAGCTGTTAAACTATAGACAAGCAAAAGAAGAAAAAAAAGCATTTGTGAAAAGCAGTGCTAAAAGGCAACATTCAGGAAAAAGCTCTCCAATTATTCTAAACAAAAGTATTGCATTTGATTTTATACACACACACACACACACTTATATATATATATATATATATATATATATATATATATATATATATATATATATATATATATATACACACGTATATGTATATATCTGTATTTTATATGGTTTACCTTCACTTGGTCAACAGACACGAATCCAAAAGGTAAACCACTCTTCCTCTACAATGGAAAGAAAAGTCAATGTCCTACAATGCGTGCGCTGAAAAGAAACATTGCTGCATGTAAACACAACATTACATTAAAAAAACCCACAAAAACATAATTTTTTGCAGGGGCACAGCCAACTAATTATATATACTAACTCCAAGGTTGTACAGTCCTGGGGAAAGGGAATATTCACCTACCTAGGGATTATCTATCATGCACACTTGTCAGCCATCTGTATAGTCAACCAAATGCGGTCAATAAAGCAAATGTTGGCCAAGCTCCCTGTCAAACAAAGCAATGGAACCTGTATCTATATTTATATCTCTGTCTATTGCTATAGTCATCTAGTGTGTACTTCCTTTATAATTTAAATAAGTTTATTGTTGTTCTAAACCTATGGCTTTTAAACTATAAGGTTATCCACCTGATAATTTAAAAACGACCTACCAAAGGACTAATGCACATGTTCCCAATGTTTCTAACATGTTCCTGTAATCTTACATTAAATTGTCTCCCTGGTCTTGCATGTGTAAATTATTTTGCAGGCGCAAAATAAAGTGGATAGCAACATATATCCTGCATTTTTTAACTCTTTACATAAGCCTCCTTTCTGTGCTCTTTATGCCCAGGTTACCTGAAAATGGAATATCTTAGGCTAGGGATAGAAGTGTCCAGTGTTAGGCCATTGGGACTACTTCACCCTCTAGCCCCATTCAGGAGTCCACTCTGTACACACACACACAATAATCCCCTGCTCTTGAGAATCTGAACTCTCTTTGGCTACCCCTCTCAAATCCTGTCCTGTAAAATGGGATCTGATAGTTGTAACTGCCTCAGCTCTTTTTGTAATCCTCCCAAGTTCTCCTTCCATTGGAGTCTAGTATCTATTGACAGCTGTGTCTCAGATGTATAATTTTCATCTTTTTAGGGTAGAATATGTTAGTGCTTTTCCAGTTTTGGTTTTCTGTAGTGAATCAACTGTGCAAAATGATGTTAGTTAATCAATAAACAGATATGTTGATTTTCTTTTTAGTATAATATCTGGTGAAGTGTGTGTATTCACATGAGCGCACACACACACACACACACACACACACACACACGTATGTATTTTAAATAAATCTTTATCTTTACAAACTTAAAATAATACCTCTCCCTCCCTTCTACAAACCCGCTCTAACAAAATTTTCCTAGTGACCACTTCAAAAGAGCCTTGGAACATTGCGACTGGTCTCCTATCAAACCCTTTCATTAGATAAAACAGATGATTACTTCAACTCCACATTCCTAAATATCCTCAACCAACTAGCCCCCTTAAAAACAATCAGGATACATAGCAACCACACCCCTTGGCTCCAGAAAACCACAAAAGCCCTACTTAGAGCCAGAGATAAAGCCTGGAAAACCTGGCGCCACACCAGATCACCCGCTGCTAGGCAAACCTTTCACGAGCTACAGAACAAAGCAAAAAAGCAGGTTAAGCTCGATAAACACAATTACCATATCACTCAATAAAACAAATACAGTACCAAACTGCAAAAATTCTGGGCAACAGTAAATAACATCCTGCCACCACTCCCGCCCCCAACATAACAGTTACAGACCTTGACATAACCTCCAGCTTTAATAAATGTTTCACCTCCTCAGTACTCAAACTCTTAAACAACATCACTTCCTCCAACACCCCACAACCACCTCAGTCCCAAATCAATATCATACCTTTCGCACTTAAGTCTGTTCCTACTTCTACTGTCCAAAAACTCCAAATTGCATCCGCAGCTATAGCCTATCCCATTTCACTTCTAATAAATAAATCCATCACCGAACACTCAGTTCCATCTCTGTGGAAAACCTCATATATTATACCACTCCACAAAAGTGGCCCCTCCCTAGACCTTTCCAACTATCGACCAACTGCAATTCTCTCACCCCTCTCTAAGGTCCTAGAAAGATGTATTCATCACCAGTTCCTCTCCTGTCTCCTCACCAACAACCTTCTCTCCTCAACCCAACACGGATTTCGCCCATCCCACAGCACCATGACTGCCCTACTCAAATTCACCAATACTGTAAACTCCCACAGAATCTAGGTAGATTAGTCTCAGTTACCTTCCTAGATTTTTCCAAGGCATTCGACAGTCTTACATAATAAACCACTGTCTTGTCTGTCTGACCTCAACCTTAACAACCCCACCCTACTCTGGTTTAAAAGTTATTTAGATAACCACCAACAATCTGTCAAATGGCATAACTCTCTATCCCCCCCCCACTCCCAACCTCCTTAGGCGTGGCACAGGGATCAATCCTAGGACTCATTCTTTTTAATATCTTCACAAACCAGCTCCACTCAGCTACCTCTAAAGCTGACATAGTCCAATACGCTGATGACACAACTCTCATATGCTCTGCACCCAACATCCAACTTCTCCAACAAAAAGCCCAAGAAGCCTTCTCTGAAATAGAAAACTGGCTTAGCAACTCATACTAAACACCAAGAAAACACAACTAATGCTATTCCACTCTACTAAAACAAGCAACCTTACCTTCATTATACTCTCTGCCAACAAAACCCATATCACACTCCTAGGAGTTACCATTGACCAGCAACTCAAATTCACAAAGCACATATCAACAACCATCACTAAAGTCCACAAAAACCTAGGTTCCCCTCTATCGCTGTAAAAGTTATCTAACCACCAAATCTCGAATTGCAATAGCCAGGACCCACCTCCTACCTTACTCTACTTTATGCATTTTCTGTACAAAACTGACCTTAATAAACTTTCCATCGATTACAACAAAATCGTTAGATTCCCCACCAGAGCCAAATCACGATCCCACCACTGCCTTTCCCTACAAGCCTTGCACTGGCTTGAATTTCCAAACCTATTAAGGTACAATCAACTCAGCCTAGCTCATCTAATTTTGTACTATCCCGAGAAAACCCCTGATCTGACTGGCATGCTGAACTTCTACAAGTCAAATAGACAACTTCGGTCCTCCAACAAAGCCTTAATCAAAACCATCCCATGCAAAAACAACTCCAGGGAATCACTATTTACCCATGAAATAGCAAAAATGTGGAACAACCTTTCTCCTGACCTCAGACTACAAAACTCCACACCCTTCTTCAAAAGCCTACTTAAAACATACCTTTTCACCAGCCATCTATGCAACTGTATTTGATCCCCTGAAGCCTCATCTACTCACTATTTCTACACCCCATCTGCCCTGGACAACACAAACAACACACTCTAACTATACCTATCCACGTGTGAGCAATAACCTGTATATGAGTATATGTACTTGTGTGTGTGTGTGTGTGTGTGTGTGTGTGTGTGTGTGTGTGTATATATATATATATATATATATATATATATATATATATGCTTGACTGTATATATGGAAACTTAAACATTTATATACTCTTATTCAGTTGTGAATTATCTTGCGATGCTCTACCAGGTTCTTATATACTCTCATTGTATACTTTGTACATTTGTATTTTCAACCAAAAGGGGTAGTATCCTCTTATTGTATTCTAACTGTTGTAAAATCTACAGTCTGTATGCTACTTCTCTGTAATGTCTCTTTTGTAAATTTTTCTTCTCTCTGTAAACTTATGGAGTTTTTCTCCCCAGGACTCCGCTGAAAAGGGATACTTGCTGTCCAGTCGGACTATCCTGGCAAACAAATGTTAAGTAAATATAAAAGTAAATAAATATGAACTCCATTAAAAACCAATATTAAACTCACCCATCTGAAACATTTTAGTCACATGGTGGTTGTTCAGTTACTATATTCATCTTTATTTACGAGATAGTTTTATTTTCCAGTCCAGCCAGTTTTTACTTTTCTGTCAATCTTCCTTTTACATTTCTTCCTTCTCTTTAGTAATACTACAGAAAGTGTTGTATAATTTGGATTACAGCAAAGACTGAGATGTCATGATAGTCACCTGACTACACTGGACTGGACTCATGGAAAAAAGGCCGAAACCAAGATGAGGGTTTTTAAAACCCCTCACTCCCCCATAGTTTGATACAGGTAGCTAGCAGAATGTAGCCCAAAAGACTATGTTTCATATTTGATTCTTGATTATGCAGGGAATGCTGTTTTATAGTAGGACTGTGAAGGATAACATATTGCCTTGTTTCTTTATACCAGTTGTGCACAACCTTTTTGTGAGGAGGGCCACTAAACAAATTCTTAATGCATCTATGGGCCATTTCAAAACATAAGTCATTACGAGTTAACAATAGGTAAAGGCAGGTTTGCCAGATTTCTGACAGGCCAGGTAGTGACAAAAAAAAAAGTCTTTCACACTAAGTGAAGACCAAAAAAAAGGTCTTTAATGTTCCACATTAAACACAAGTAGCTTTGTGTTTGGTGATTTTTGATTGGCCCACATGCCGGTATACAAGCCAATCAAAAAGTCACACAGCTGACCCTCTTCTGTTCAATGCATAACATCAGGTAGTTCCGCATTAAACAGAAGTAGCTCCGTTTTGCGAATTTTTTTTTTTTTTTTTTTTTTGATTGGCTCGTATACCAGCATATAGGCCAATTAAAAAAAAACAAAGCAGAGGCTGTTTCGCCGGAATTTTCACCAGCTTAAATATAAACCCCTATGTCACTAGATGGATTGCAAACTGGCTCAAGGACAGAACCCACATGGTTAGAATTGCTGGAGCCATGTCAGACTCCAAACCAGTTACAAGGCTCAGTCCTGGGACCTCTCTTGTTCGGTATATATTTCTCAGAGGTACAGGCCAACACGGAAGGACTGTGGCTGACCAAGTTCGCAGATGCCTGCAAACTGGGCGCCATAATCGACTCTCCAGCCGACACAAGCATCCTCCAAAAGGGCCTCATAGAAACAGACAACTGGTGCCAGAGCCATGGCCTCAAGCTAAATGCCAAAAAGTGTATAGTCATCCCCTTTGGCAAAAACAAAGTGCCCACAAATTACCACATAGGTGGTAATCCATTAAGTACAGAAGAAGTAATTAGGGACCTGGGGACCCAAGTTGATAGCAATCTCTCATTTGACAACCACATGGCCAAAGTGGTTAGAAAAAATGTTATATAGCCCACCTAATCATGAAGGGATTCACATCTAGATCAGGGGAGGTCATTGTGCCTCTTTACTCATCCCTCATCAGGCCCATAATTGAGTACAATGCTCCTTTTGGGATGTACCTTACCAGACACCTGCAGCAACTGGAAAGACCCCAAAAGTACCTCACCAAGAGGATCAAAGGGCTCAAACAGATGCCATATGCTGCCCGGTTAAAGAAACTCCAGCTCTACTCAGTGGCATACCTCCTGCTCAGAGGCGATCTGTGCCTGACATATAAAGCCATGTCCAACCTGGAATTAATGGACATGCTGCACCTCAGAAAATCCAAATCCCATCGAGCTATGCGCTCAAGAGACTTGAACCTCAGCACTGGAATAAATAGGACATGCTGGAGGGACAGATTTATAACCCAGAGGCTCCCTTCACTCTGGAATAAAATCCCAGTCCAGGTTAGGCAGAGTCCCTCATTGACTCTTTTCTAGAGGAACCTTGATGAGTGGATGGGAGATCGTAGGTTTACCCTGGGTATCACTTCTGTGTCACTGTTAGACAGAGGCACAGTATACTAACCTCGAAAAAGGGCATAGCAAAATGAATTTAAAATGGGTGGCGAAAGCCAAGCACATTCTGGCTAGGCTTATAAATTCCCTAGGGCAGATAGCCTAGTATGAACCTATGAACCAGTGTGGGACTAGGGATTGGGCTGCTGATCCCAGGACAGTCCCGCTCAAATAGGGATGTCTGGCAACCCTGTGTACAGGTGACTGGCATTTTTACTTAAGACAGCAGTCGTGAAATTGCCTGTTTTCTACATCAACTTTGCATTTAACTTTTTTCTGGCTTGCAGCCATGACTTATTACAAAGTCTTAAAGAAAGTTACTACTGTTGACAGACTATGAGTTATAAACAAGAAAGAATAGTTACTTCTGCAGCTAAAATTAGAGGTGTGCGCAACTGCAGTCAGTTAGGTAAGTAAGCACGTGCTGGAAAGTTTGCATCACTGGAGTAAGGCATACTATTTTTTCACTTTTTTTTTTTAATTTTTTTGTTTACTCTCTGGGGGTCGGATTTGGCCCCTGAGCAAGGACGTTTTGCACCACTGCTTCATACTAAATATGGAGTTTAAATATGTGTGCTGAATAATAGAGTATCTTACATGTTCACCATGATCTTCTGACTTCTTTATCCAGGAGTTGGATTCAGTCCCCTTCCTTTAATGCCACACATATCTTTAAATCCTATTCCAGAGTTGCAGCTAGGCATTTGCCAGCTGTTACCATGGTGTTCTTTCTTTAAATCATTTGCTGGTTGTTACCATGATGATCCTTCCTTAAATTTCTATTGTTTATATAATTCAATTAATTTATGTGTACAGCCCAGCCAGTTTTGTGTCTTTTTTTTTTTTTTTCGGTTAGGGGAGTCGCAGCGCGGAACTCCGGTCCGCTAATGATTGGTAGTTGATTTTTACATGCCGATTTACCGGCTCTGACGCACAACCTTCAACGAAGGTATGCCCATTCATGAATGTCTCCATGCAGAAGACGCTCTAGCTGAGAATCGAACTGGACAGCGTCTTACTGTGAGGAGCCAAGCCAAGCCAGTAAGAGTCTTAATTCCTCAGGTTATGAGAAACAGCTCTCTATGTAAGTTTAAAAACTATGTCACTTTATCACAAGAAGGTTGCCTAACAGATTATGCCATTTCCAAGAAGGCAGTCTTGGTGCTACTTTAACTGGGCCCAAAACATTGTGGCCAAAAGTTCTCTAACCATTCTTGACATGGAAGGATTTTGTTTCCAATATAACCTTTGCCTTTTCCCATTATCTTCTTTTTAGAAATGCTTCAGTGCAACAGTTGGTGGAGAAATGAAATGCAAAGTGCGTATTAATAAAGACTGCTTCAGTGTCACAAAGCAGAGGTTCAAAGAGAATCTGAATAGTAAATAACATTATTTTTTGAGTAACAGTGTTCTGTGCTTCATACACTTCTATTTTTACTCAAGGTTTAAAAGATTGTTATGATGCATATAGGGTTTGAATGCTAATGGTTGCCCAGAGTTTTGTACTTTGTGCTCGTCCGTTACTTTTAGTTATTTGATGTGCAGAATGAGAGTACATTGAAGGTGTTTGTCATTTTTTCAAGTTGTTTTCACTATAGCCTTAGAAATGTAAGTGTACATAAACATCCTTCAGATTACTTCCCTGGTCTCATGTCACAGTTGAAATTATGCGACTGATGGAAGTGTCTGGCAGCACATAGTTGCCCTCACCCACCCATCCCAAGCCACCTTGTTGGAAGAAAATGTGGAAGTTAAAGGAGGCACACGGCAGGATGAAATGTGTTTGTATACGCCTGTGTTCATTATTCATGACTCTGTTAAAACTTGCATAACAGCAAGGTTTTGCATTGACTAGATGTCACCTCAGGGAACAAAGTCATTTATCTGCATTACTTCTCTCCTATGCTGTCTGTCTTTTCCTCCACACACCCCTTTTCCAGAATTTAGCAATGTAGCTATAGGCAATCTAGTAATCGGTTGCTCACTTGGCTGATTAAATACTTTTTCTCGCCATGGGTATGAACAGGATGAACTGTTGGACAGCTGCATTTCTGATACAATTTTCTGAGGATTATTGGTTTGCATTTACTGACTCACATTTATTTCTAATACACCTGAACTTTGGATTTATGTTCACTGTTGAACCTTTTTGAATTATAACATGGTGTTTTGAAAGATTAGATGCATACAGGATATATGTATAATCCACCCTGGTACACTACGGCAACTGCACATACATTCTTTTTGGCTTTGTTCAGTCACGTTTCTAAGTTTCGTTAAACATTGCCAAGCAGTAGTAAATTTGACATTTAATTGTATGTAAGGTATGTTATGTAACGTGTGTGTGTGTGTGTGTGTGTGTGTGTGTGTGTGTGTGTGTGTGTGTGTGTGTGTGTGTGTGTCAGTGTCAGTCTGTCTCCATTTGTTCAAAAAGCTGAACTGCCCACCTTCTAGTTCAGTTTCTGTCCCTGTATGGGACTCGTGTGTTTGCTGCCCCATTTCATATCTGTCTGAGTGTGATTGTCAAATACAAATCACTGAGTTTTATGACTTAACTTCTGAAGGTTATTTGTATTTGGATATTTGTCACTTGATGAACAAAAGTGTTTGTATTTTGTAAATTTAATGGCACAAAGTGAATTATTTTGCCACCGAAAATGATTTTCCCATTTTGTGACCAGGCATGCTGGTATGGTCCTGTTTTGTTTCTTGGTACCCGCTTTTGTAGTGTAATGCTAAACAGTACTCTGCTGTAGCCGTTTGTTCCACTTTGGTGTACTCATCCTAGCTTGGGGGTTTCAAGAGAGAATATGGCAGAGGAAGTTTCTGCTGTAGATATTCAGATGGAAGCAGAGCTTTTCATCCCAAGTTTTACGTGCTACCCTCCTCATTGATTATGCAGTGTGGTAGTCTGTCTTAGGGAAGCATTCTTACACTGAAAGAGTTGTTGCATGCTTGTCTGCCCACTTTCTCCTCTTTTGGAATACAGTGAAGCCATAAGGATTTTTGTATCTTATATTGTTCTGTCATTCTTTTGAGTAACCATTACTGGTGAGTATATCACTGTCATTTTGCAGTGTTGTAGTTATTGTTCTAGTGGTACTCTTTGACAGGTGAGAAAGGAAAGAAACGGAAAAGGGTTTTAAAAAATGTCAGAAGTTTGGACACAATATCCCACCCCAAGGCAGTCATGATTTATGTGTAGTGTGCGTGGGTGTAGAACACTTAACAGAGGGTTGTCAGATGTACGAGGCCTTTGGACCAAGAGCTTACTGCCCCTAGACAAAGAGGTCCTAGAAACCCTCTGACAAGCATTCTTATCAGACTAAAATTCGGAATTAAGGAAAAGGTGATCTGAATACTCATGGTCTTCTTCAGCTCTGAAGGTCTTGGGAGCAGAATTGACTTCAGTGGCCACATATTCTCCTCCACTGGCACCACAACTGTTGGCGCCAGTACTTATATCGGACAAGTCACCTAAAGAGCTACTAAGTAGGAGTTCTTTAGGATTCTGTCACAACCACCCCAAGTTTCATCTCTTTGATCCTTTGGGTCTTAGAAAAGTACATATGAAGCAGATTTGGATCACATGATGAGGGGATTTCTTAAGATGCAGATTGACATGGAAATTCTCATTTCCCATTTCATTTGGTTCTGAATGTTGATATGGCTCACCCTGAATCCTCCTTAGTAGCTTCTTTCCTGATGGGAGTTTCACTACTGGTGGCTTTGGAGCTGTTCCTGGACCCAAGAGCTGTTCCTTCATTGCTGGGCTACTGTATCCAACTTGGCATTAGAAGCATCAGATTCAACACACTTGACCCAGATATTTTCAGAGCAGGGGCTGTTTTGGAACCAGTGGTTCAACACTGCGACCTCAGCACCTTCATCAGAGATATCTTACACAACCCTATTGTCAGTGTTGGAGACTTAGGCCTTTGAAACTGATCCCCTCCTCAGAGTCATCCACCCTGTTTCAGTGATCCCGTATTCTGCACCATTTGTGCCTCCTCAGGGGAAACTGTTTTGGTTACAGAGAGGCAGTATCTTTTCATAAGGCAGCAGGTGGTACTGCATTTCAGAATATGGTGAAGATCCTTTCTTCTCCCTTGAGAGTAGGCATTTGTGAATCGGTCCTTCTGAAGCTGGGCAAAATTATCTGGATCCACCCTCCTCTCCTTTCAAGGACAGAAAGCATTGGGCTTAGGCTGCACTGTCATTGTGGCAGTGGCAAAAAAAGAAGCTGAGCATGGATACAGCCATTGTTCCTTTGCCAATGACAAGTTAAGGAACTGGGTGTATGCTTCATGCACTTATACCAAGAGCCCTAAACTACTCCACTCATATGAATTATTTTCAGAGTGTTTTGGCACAACAAGCACTTGCAATTTTGAGAAGACCCCCAACATCAGACTCTAGGAAACAACTGGAGACTTCTCTGGACACAATGATTAACATAACCATCCCCTTTATGCAGCTTATTTACACTGCAACTGATGGAGAGGTTAGGGCTGCAGGAGTAGGCAATTAGATGTCAAGTTTGGCGATGTCTATGCAATTTTGTTTGCAACTGTAAGGTGTCCTTTCCAACTGTTCCTTTATGATGGATCATCTTTGTTTGGTCTCTCTACAAAAGAGAGAATGCAGAGGTGCAAGTAGGGCGATAAGATGAACACTGCCATTCGAGTGAAGCTTAATACCCCACAAACATTGTGCACAGGAACCAAAAGAGTTCAAAATTACTCTAGTCCAGGAAATCAAAGTGTCAGATGTTTGAATCAACTTCTGACAGGGGTGCCCAAGGCAGAGGCAGCCCCTTTAATGGATGCAGGCCCAGAGGCTCAGGAGGTTCACAGAATCAGGGGTACCATGGACTCTTTTTCAGCAGATAATCCCCACCATCCCTAAAGGTTTTGCCCGACTGTTCTCCTCTGAAGACATTCAGGGGACATGTATCCCGCTGCTTTCCTGTGTACATAACCATCACACAGGGCATATGGATGCAAATGATAATATCTCAAGGCTATATCATTCCCTTTTCTGTTGCTCCCCCAGAAGTAAAGCTAACTGCTGCAACAATGGAATTATTAGGCAAAGCCAGGGACTACTTGCTCCAGTTCTGTCTGTCCGTAGGCATTTCAGTAAACTACCAGAAGTCTATTCTTCATCCCATACAGACAATTCTGTTCATTGGATATCATCTAGACACCAGTTTTTTCTGGGGTTCCTCCTGGGCACAGGGCTGTGGTGATCCACTAGGTTCACCTACCACCACTCTTAGATGAAACAGTGCACATGCTGAGACT
The DNA here is from genome assembly GCF_019279795.1 of Protopterus annectens. Lineage (NCBI taxonomy): Eukaryota > Metazoa > Chordata > Ceratodontiformes > Protopteridae > Protopterus > Protopterus annectens. Next base: position 1,225,982,792 of record NC_056747.1, on the reverse strand, counting down.
TCTCCATCTCTCCTTTTCTTTAACAATTTTAAACTTAGACAAACATAGAGTACTTTGATCAGGTCTTCGATAATGGCCATCTTATTAAGTCTTTGAGACATGAATGTCTAGAAATTCTCCTTGAGAATGAAGCAAAGCAGCCCACTGTTTGGGTCATATCCTGAACTTGATATTCCAAGTGACTATGCTGACCTTTCCATTGATTGTGAAACATTTCTCTTTGTCTCATCACTTCCTGGTTGGTTTTGCTCTGAAGCTCCCCACGTACGTCCTCCATACCTTAAGCTGATGGATACAATGATTATACTATATGTTGGGGAGTACTGATATTTTGAGTAGAGTTTCATCCTGTTCAGCTTCTCTTAGAGACGAGTACAAGCAGTCCAGATGAGTTAGCTCTTAACTCTAAGAGGTCATTGTCGTTTGCACTGGATGCCTTTTGCCCCTCAGACAGCATATTCCATGCTTTGAGTTTCAGGAGAGGGGGGAAAACGCTGGGATGTTCATAGATGTGAGTGCACATTCTCTCTCCCTCCAATTTCCTTTACAAAGAGGCCTTTTTTGTCTAGGAGTTAATAAATGCTCATTGTCTGTCTGGGATCTCCCATAAAAAGGAGCTTTTTTTGTCTAGGAGTAGGTTAGATCCTCAGCAAGAAATGACTGAAACCTGTATAAGTCTGGGGGGAGGAAGAATACAGGAGCGCCTGGATTCTCTACTCCAAATCCAGTAACAACATTTTCCATCTCTTCATAGAACCATTTACAGTTTGCCAGCACTCACCCTTTAACTCTACTCCTACTCTTGAGGAGGGTCTTTCTCTTGAGGAAAGCCAGAACTGTTAAGTCATGGTGAATTTTTGAGCATCCGTCTAGTCATCTATATGTAGGGAGATTTTGTTCCAGAGGTGTGGAGGTGTTCTGTGATGAGCCCACATCTCCACTGTGATTTATTTATTTGTTAATAAAGATTAAGTCCCTGGTTATGGTATTAATGGGATTAGTGGGACTGTTGATTTGTGGAGATGCAAAAGATCCAGGATCAGTGGGTGTCCAGTGGTGCAGAAAGTAAGTTAGAGCACTCCTGAGGAGTTATAAGATGCTGAATAAAGGTGTAGTGTTTCCAGACTGGTGATCATGGAGAACACTGGACTGCAGTAGTGTCCTTGCGTGACGATTGAAGCAGAAGCATAGTGGTACACATGCGGGCTGCTGCCATAGCATTTTAAATCATGATCACAAACACAGCATTTCAGTCCACTGTTCTCCATTATCCCCAAACTGTTTATTATGTCATCATCTTTCTGTGGTTAGAGGAGAAATGTTTAAAATCTGTCCCTATTTCTGGGCCCTTTGCCCCCCTCCCCATTTTTTTGGCTTTGTCCAGATTTCTTGAGTTGGAGATTGAGAGGAATCGAAAAGAGAGAATGTGTAATTTTGTAATGTCTCTTTTTTGTCTCCCTCACTCCATATGCTATTTCCAGTGCTACTACTGATGAGCATTAATAATAATAAAGATGCTGCAAAGTACACTGGGTACTCATGTTACCTTACACAAAACGTTCCATACACCCTTTTTCAGAAAATACATTTGGATTAGCATTATTCTGTATGTACTGAGTGGCTCAACAAAAAACACAAGACGATACTCTTTGGAGCATATCTCTCAACTGCACAGATTTTTCACAGGATGTCCAGATTTTTGCCTCATATTTTTGGTCTATTCCTCATAAAATGTGTGATTTTCTTTGGGAAGATCACTGACAACTGAAGTCAGTAAATAATGACACACATTTGAGTTTCATACTTCATATCCTTCGGAAAAATGTATGCAACAGAAATACTATAATTTTTGCTACTTTCTAAGTTTATAAAAACAGTATTTAAAATCTGTCCCTATTTTAGGGTCTTTGTCACCTCATTATTTTAGGGTTTGTCCCGATTTCTTGCACTACAAGGTTGAAAGGTATGCTTTGTAGCAAACGGCTTCTCTCCTTAGTACAGTAATTGTTTTGCATTGCTTTGTATCTCAGTAAAGGCCCGGTATTTGGTATATGCTTATTTACCACACCTGTGCAGGTGCTGGTGATAGTGGAGAATGCCAGACTGAACATAACTCGATTTTGTATTCATAGACTCGAGTTATGCTCAGTCCAGTGCTCTCTATTTTCACCTCCTAGCTTTCTTAGTAGCTTAGGGTTTTTAGACCAGTGATCATAGTAGGTTTTAACCTCTGAAGTCTTTCTAGTTGCTTGATATGTCTAGTGAGGCACATCTTCAAGGGTCTGTTAAATTCAATAACTGGCCTAATCAGTAAGTAGTGAATATAAGGGAACAATGACCTCCTTAAACCTAGATGGTATTCCCTTGAGAATTAGCTGCTCCAGGTAGAAGGGCTTCTTGAATGTTGTCATCACATGATTAAAGGAGATGGAACTGTCAACCCACGTTCCAAAATCCCTAATAACATTCTCATTTTGCAGTGAGGTATTGTATGTACAGTATACTGGGGGGAGAGGTTATCTACCAAATGTGAAAATACTGTATTTTTTTCCATTTAATTTAAACCCATTTTAGTACAACAGGCATTTACAAGTGTAAGTTCTTCCTGAAGTGTTTGGGTGGCACGGACGGACCTGATGACTCCCAGTTTGCAGTTGTTTGCAAACATAGTTATCCAGATGTCTTGGCTTGTAGCCTGGAGATCAGAGAAGTAAATGGCAAACTGAACACACCCATATACTGAGTCTTGTAAGATGCCACTGATCATTTTCATACTCTGTGATGTGGCCCCTGCCACCTGCACTGTGTGGGTTCTGTCTTTCAACAAGCTGGCTATTCATCTTACTACATAGGGATCTGTTTTAATGTATAAAACTTATTAATATTGCTAGCATGCAAAATGGTGACAAAAGGCTTAACTAGATCAAGGCATGCTGTTTAGATAGCATGAGCCCTGTCAACTGCCTGTGCTACCCGTCCAAAGTAGTTAGCCAAATGCATTAGATAGGCTCTAACCTTGACAAAGCCAAAGTGCTGCAAGCTTAGTGTAATGAGATTTTTGATGTCATAGTTTATCAGGTTAGTTGTTATATGCTTCACTACTTTGCAGATAAGACTTGTCAGGCTGATGGGCGTATCATTTCTGGGGCCAGTGATAGGGCCACCTTTGTGGAATGGCATCACCACTGGTTTATGCTAGAGGTTGGGAAAAACGTATTTGTCTAAGTATAGGTTAAACAGTTTGAGGAGCAACTCTGCCGTGGCATGTTTGGTACTGTAGCAATAACTGACAATGTGGGTGTGGTATATTAAAGATTTGCCCACGGTTAAACAAAGCCAGCTGTGGGTAAATCTTCAGTATACTACACCATGGAGTCTGTTATTGCTGTACAGTGACATTAAATAATGTCTTTGTATAACAGTGCCGTGGTACTTTTCCGCTTTTTTCTTCGTATCCTGGGGCATTGCTGATGTACTGCACATGTATATGGGACTTGTGTTCCCATGCTTATGCAGTACACCAGTAACGTGTAAAGGAAACAATGGAAAAAGGAAGATCTCCACTTCATTTTTTTTAATTAAAAAAAAAAAAGAAAGAAAGAAACCAGGAGGCTTTTAGCGTAAAGGCGAGACGGGACAGAGAAAATAAAAGGATGATCCGATACGCTTCTTTAATTTTGCATAATGTACCTAATTATCCTTTTATTTTTCTCTGTGCCGTATTTCTGGTTCATTTGGGTCTCCAGTTTTGTAAGTTTGTAGGTGGGAGAATGAAATAATGATTAAGGGCTTTACTTTACAGATACAGATACAAGGTTTGATTCTGACCTTTGGTTATTGGCTAGGCTTGTAATAGTCTGCAGACTTGTAGCTTAGTATTTACCTGGCTGGCTGGCTTTGGCCTTGCTGGACGGTTGGCTTCCTGCCTGCTGGAGTGGCTGGCTGGCTTCCTGCCCACTGGAGTAGCTGAGTTGCTGGCTCATACCTCTCAACCTCTTAGTTCAAGAAATCTGGAGAAAGCCTAACAAAATGGGGGGGGACAAAGATCCTAAAATAGGGACAGATTTTAAACCTTGCTCTTATAAACTTAGAAAGTTGCTTGAGTAAAAGGGTTTATGTTAACATACATTTTCTGAAGAATGTGAAGACTGACACTCAAATGTATGTTATTATTTAGTGACTTAAGTTCTCAGATCTTCCTAATGACTTGCCAGAAAAACACAGATTTTATGATGAGTAGAAAAAAAATTAGACAAAACAACAAATCTGGACATTCTGTGAAAATCCAGAAAGTTCAGAGGTATAGGCTGGCTTGATGGCTGTCTGGCTTGCTTGCTGGTGGTGATTGTGGTTATAAGAAATGAAAAGATAAATCCCAGTTTTCTGTTAGAGGTTGTAGAAGCGCTAAAAAAAAAATGGTGTACAGCAGCAATCTTTCTGGGTCTCTTCCTTGCTGAATCCCCATCCCCTTCATGAGTTGCCGCCAATTGCTGCATGATTTATAACACTCGGACTTAACAGGGATCAGCTGTGCCTGCAGGTCCGGCTTTATCACCGTTGGTGACATAACCAAATTGCCATGGAAAAAAACAGAAGTATTTACGGCTTTTCCATGGTGATTTGGCGGTATTGCAAAGTGGGACTTTTAAAGTCCCACTGCTTTACAGTGCGGGCAGCAGGGTGAGGTAGCTCAACCCGTGAGGGTCCTGCTGATAACGCGATGAGTGGCAAACTTATCTTGAGGAAACCTCTAGAGCTTGACAAGAACTAAAGAAGACAAATTCCTTGTTCTGTTGTGTAAAATTATTCTCCCTGGACTCTAAAATAAAAATCTGGCAGCAACTCATTTAAACTCAGTTCATATACTAGAGAAATAGAAATGCTGAAATGCATATGAAACGAAATTATAAATGTTTGTAGAAAAAGACATTTTCTTAAACAATTTTCAGAACAGAACCTAACATGTTTAACCAGCAGTTATGTGCATATGTGGAATGGTAATTCTTTCCAGGATGTGCAGGGCTTTTGTCTCCCCTTAACCATTCTAGCAAATAGTGTAATCACAGACAGCCCTTTGCTTGTATTACTGTTCAAAAATAAGAGCAGCATATGGCTGAAAATCTCATCCCTACCCCCACTGCCGTGAACCAAGGTGCACAAGGTGCGTAACAAAAGCACAAGTAGTGATTAGTCTCAAGTGTTATCTGTCCTCATTCCTTGTCATCAAAACCAGGTTTCTGCCATACCTCTTAAATGTGCCAAATTTTCCATAATGTCCAAGTTTTTGCCTCGTATGTTTGGTCTGTTCCTTGTACAGTTTTTGTTTTTCCCACAAGTCATTGAGAACTGCAATCAGTAAATAATGAAAGAAGTTTGACTTTCAGACCTCATAGCCTTCAGAAAATGTGTGATAATATAAAACCTGTTATTTTAGAAACATTCTAAGTTTATAGAAGCGTTGTAATGTATTTATAATGCCTCACTTGTCTCATCATTCCTGAGAGACAACTTTTGAACAAATTCAATCAGCTGTCCCTTCAGCTGCTTAGGTTCCATTAGTGTGAGTTCCAGGGACAGTTTTGTAACATCCTACATGATGTTAATAGCGCCAGTGATTTCTGTTGTTGCCAGCTCCACAGGGCCTTTCTCTGGTTGAGAGGTGATCAGAGGATAACCTGTTCTTTAGCCTCTAAGAATTTTTGACATGAGTAAATATCACCTCATAGCAACCTTGTAGAATTTGTATACAACCATGCTGAAATGATTAACAACATGTGAAATTAACTATTTGCTGGAGAGACTTAATAATCCAACTACTATACGGGAAGTCTGTCTTGTTCACAACCATTTATTGAATGTTTGAACTGTCTCTCACTTTCTTTGGTGAAATTGTCCCAACTTGAATCTTGTCTAACAATATACACACACTCTTGAATCTGTTTTACTTCAATTCTTACACTCACCTTAGCATTAAGGGTGTCATAATTAGAATAGTTAGTGACCTCTTCATGTCAAGAGATCAGTGTTTTTATTCATTGCTGGTCCTAATTTGACCCTGTTAATCACAGTGTGTTGACTGACCTTATTTAGTCTGTGTCTGCTCCTCTGCTGTTCTAAAGCGGCTTTCCTCCTACATTTGTGGACATTTCCAGAGCATGGCTTTGGGTTAGAGCATCTCTCATCCTTACCTTGTGAAATCGCTGTAACGGCTCACTCCTTGCTCACCCTCCTCCTCCTGTTTCCCATTTTTTACATGGAGTTGAGGTCTTGCATCAACTGTCAACCTTTGTCAATTCAGTGCCACTGTCCTGCCTCCTTTGATAGTTATGCCTGACTTTCCCAGGTGTTCTCTCACAATCCAGACTTCTCTTGGTAGGATCGCCTCATTCCCTCTTACCTTCTTCCTATTTCACCCAAATATTTTTCGACAAATTGTCTTCTGCTTTCCTTCACATGTGCAGAGAACACCAAATTCTGTTCTCCTTGACCTTCTCTACAATATGAGCTACTTTGGCTTGTGCTGTGATGTCCTCATTTCTTCATCTCTCCCACAGTGTCTATCCTACTAATCATCTCAGATGCTTCTTTTCCTTCCCCTTTATTTTCCTCAATAGTTCTGCCTTCACCCCTAGGTTTCTGTACCATATAGGATTTCTTGGTTGCTCCACTGTTTTTTACACCTTAATTTTCAGCTTCTTTGGAATTTTTCTGTTATACACTGTTCCTGATCCACTGTGCCACGTGGCTGCAGTCCCTCTGATTTGAGCCTTGACCTAGTTCTGACTTCCCTTCTCCTCAGCCACCCCACCACGATACTTAAAGCTGTTTACCTTTTCCTCTATTTTCCCTTCTGCCTCTATTTTCAGCTTCCAATTTCTTTCATTTGTTGCCATAACAACTGCCTTTTCTGTACTCATTTTCATCCCATGTGCCTTCAGTTTTGTATTGTATTACCATATAGTTTGTGAAGTTCTTGTTTAGCGTCTGATTGTGATGTCACATTATCTGCACAGAACAGCTTTGTTGATCTTTTACCTCTAACCTCTTTGCTAATGTAGTCCATCACCAGTATGAATAGCAGTGAACTCAAAGCTGAACACTGATGCATACTCCCACTGGGAACCCTTCCATGAATCCGTAAACTGTTCATATTTGTGTCATTGGGTCCTTGTACATAGCCTGCACTAATTCTACCCATGTTTCATGGACAAAGGACCATTGCAAGACTGCCCAAATCAGCTTTCATGGGGCTTTGTCATATGCTTTCTGCAAGTGTAGGCGTGTCCAGTTGGAGTCTTCCCTCATCTCTAGCTTCTTATCCACTATTTATCTCACTGCAAACCTCAGATCAGTTGTGCTGCATCCTGATCTGAATCCAAACTGCTCATCTCCCATCTTAATTTCTGCTACTCCTTGTGTTTGTCAGTCACACTCTCCAGCACTTTCATGCAAGGTGACATAATTTTGATACCTCTGTACTGCCCATAGTTGTGAATGTCCCCTTTGATGTCATTCCATAGTACTGTTGCAGTATTCATTGCAATAGAGATCCCCTGCCTAAAGCAGCCTGACATCTGGCCAGTATACCAAAGCCTTTAGGTTGTAATAGGTACGCCATACATCACTTATATGCTCCCTGTGCACAGTGTAGGGCATAAAGGTGATGTCCAGATGTACCATCCTCAGAATGTCTTTGACACCAGTCCGGACACCATCTTCAATCATCAGTCTGAAAACTTGCTTGTCTGCTGGTTACCAAGCTGCTTTCCGATAAGTACCCCATTGGTGTCTTTTGTTTTTCTTATCACTGTTTTGACTTGTTGTGGTTGTTGGATTCATGTAATCAAGAAAGGGGAAATGCTTGTGTGGTAGATGAACTTCCCATAAAGATCATGATGAGCACTGTTTGTTTTGCTTAGGTGCTTCCCATGACCATACCTCTTGTGCGATTTGCCAAGCTTTTGTCCCTAAGACATTTGCATAGTTGACTTTCTTCCTTAGCTATTTATCTAGAAAACCAATGATTTAACCTGTTAGCTAGAGACAGTATGGAAGGATCTTCCTGGGAAGCGAAAAACACTTCCTGGGACACCTTCTTATAGCTTAAATGACCAGAATATTGATAATTCATCACAATGTTGTGAAAAAATCTTTTGGGATCTTAATAAAAATATGAGGATGCTTAGATCTTTGGTATGGCATTTCAAGTTGTTTAAAGCTTATTTGACCAAAGGTATAACTCCGAGAGGTTTGAGAGTTAAAATTCAACCCTTGGTAGCAGACCCTGATGACATTTTGATGAATGAGTGGCATTCTATTCAACAGGAATGTTCTTTGAAATTTGTTGAGTCACTTTCTAAATATTATGCTAAAATTATTGATAAGGAATCACCTAAGGTTAACAAACTTGTTGCTGATTGTGAAGGATATAAGCATGATAGCTCTTTTCCTGGTCTACTATCTAAGCTTAGTTCTGACCTCCTTACTTTTGAAGTACAATTGAAAGAAAGGAAATTGAAAAAATTTACTCGTGATCAGTCTGATTACGAAAGAGGGCAACCCTTTAAACAAACTAAATATGTTAAGTTTGGGAAATTACAGAATACTGATAATTCTTATCCTAAACGTAAAAGGCCAAGATCCATTTTAAAAAAACATCATACTCGTGACACTTATTCAGATACCACAGATGCAGATATCTCTTCTGGTACTGATATTGACACATTGCACACCATGGATTCTCCTTCACCCAAACGCAACAATCTTGGGGTCCCTTTAGGTCATGCAGGAGCAGGGGGGGGGGGAGGCAGAAAACACTGCAAAAGTTACAAGCTTACAGAATTTAATGGAAATGCTTACGAACAAATAAATACTAATACTCATGATAATGTATGCAACATTTCTGATATTGTTTTAACTGAACAACACATTACCCTTCTCAATAAAGGACTTTCATTTATACCTGTTTTTTTTTTTTGTTTCAGAGGACACTTTTGCTCAGGATATAGTAACTTTTTGTAGATTGATTGCCCTGAAAGAATAACTTAAGATTAATCAATCAGTTGGTTCTACAACTGAGGGTTTCAGATATCATCCTTCATCTTTTATGCCTCCGATGCATCCATCAGTCAGCTTATTTCAGCATAAAACTCTCAAAGATCTACATTTTGGTACTAACACAGGTTCTTTTTTACCCAACAACATCTCTAAGTCTGAGATGGTATGTTTGGAGGAGCTAGTCAGTAATAAAGAAATAGTAATTATTAAAGCTGTCAAAGGAGGCGCTGTTGTGGTAATGAATTGGACTGATTATGACAAGGAGGCACATAGACAGCTTGATAACACTAGGTACTACACTAGGATGCCTCTTGACCCCACTTCTATGTTCAAACAGCAAATTGATATGTTTTTGAATTCGGCTGTAGAAAATGGAATTATTGCATCTAATATTTTGAAACACCTTACCATTTCTGATCCAGTCAGGCAATATATCTATTTCTTACCAAAAATTCACAAAGATCTTTTACACCCACCTGGCAGACCTATTGTAGCGGGAACTGGCTCTTTAACTGAGCTCCTGTCTGAATATTTGACAAAACATCTAAAACCTTTACTTTCATGGGTTAGATCCAGGATACAGGATACCACACAGTTTCTCAGCATCATTAGTGACATGCAGATTGAAAAAGATTGGTGGCTCTGCACTCTTGATGTAAGTTCGCTATATACCAACATACCTCATTGGGCAGGCTTGGATGCTATCGAATATTGGTTGGAAAAATCCAATATGCACAAACCTGGCTTTAATATATTTTTGATAATTTTAACAGAACATGTGTTAACTAAGAATGTGTTTTTCTATGACAAACAGTGTTACCTACAAATTAAGGGTACTGCTATGGGGGCTTTGTTTGCCCCTATTTATGCATGGCATATATTGAAGACCACATTATTTATGATGAAACGCATAATTTATACCTACCTGAAATTGATATCTGGGGTAGGTATTTGGATGATTGCTGGATGGTGTGGAGGGCTGATATTGAATATTTACATGAATTTGTTGAATACCTGAATGACAACAAATGGGGGTTGCATTTCACAATTAATTATGACCAAAATGTTATTACTTTTTTGGATGTTAAGATCACAAGAAATTTTGACAACTCCCTTAATACTGAGGTATTCAGAAAGTTTCCTCAATATAATACCTTACTCCACGCATCCAGCTTTCATCCAAAACATATTGCCAGAAACATTCCTAAGTCTCAGTTCATTCGTATCAGGCGTAACTGCTCTAATGATAACACTTTCCATCAATACAGCCAGGATCTAGTACATAGGTTTAATAACAGGGGATATAAACCGGGCCATGTCACAATTGCTGAAAGGTATGCATCACAACTTACTAGAGATGATTTGCTTACATATAAAGAGAAACCTGGTTGTTGTTCTTCTTCCTCTCCGTTACGATTTACTACTACTTATGGAAGGAATATTGGGCAATTTATTAATATTATTAAAGGTAATTGGAATATTCTGTCTGCTGATACTGCATTATCTTCTGTTATATCACCAAATTGCTCTTTTTCTTTTAGGAAAGGTAAAAACCTAGGCACTTATTTCAATCATTACAAACATCATTCCCAATCTATGCTGTTACAGATTGCACAAACCACTTTGCTTGGGGATAAACTTATTGGGTGTGTGCCTTGTGGCCATTGTAATAATTGCAAACATGTTTTAAAAAAAAAAAAGAATTTTCTAGTAGTAACTGTAGTACTGTATATGATATAAATTTTTTTGCTAATTGTAATAGCGATTGGATAATTTATATGGCATGTTGCAGTTGTCGTTGTTTTTATGTAGGACAAACATCAAGGCCATTCAAGCTACGCATCTCTGAGCATCTCAGTGATATAAAATGTAAAAAATCTAGTAATGCGCTTTATAAGCACACATTAAAACATTCCACAGCAAGGTTTCATTTTTTAGTTATAGCTAAAATTCTAGGTGACCGCACAGTGAAATCGGGTTGGCATAAGAAATTAGATATTAAAGAGAAAAAATGGATAATTAAGTTGGGTTCACTTTTTTATCCAGGACTTAATGAACATCTTTGAATGGTTTATTATTTATTCATGAGTTCACCAATCATGTCTTTTGGTTTTTGTTTCTAATTAATATTTTTGTATAAAAGGACTTCTTTTTTTTCTTTTGTTTTATCACACTGAAGAAGGCTAAGCTAACTCTATGCCGAAACCGGTCTGTGAGAATGAAGTCTGACTGATGTTTGATGAATAAACTACTTGTTCACAGCCATCCAGTTGCTGGCTTTATTGTTTTTCCTGAGGATCTTCCTGGGCCAAGAGTCTGCTGTCTACAAAGGAAAAGACAAAGAAAGCTCAGCTGGATTCTTTGGCTGTGCCACCTCCACCAGACATCTCTCTTGAGGCTAGTGAAAGCCCAGAAGACCACCCTGTTTCCTTTTCAGATTCCTCTGCTGCAACTGCTTTGGAGGCCAACATGGATCTGGCTTTACTCACATCCATAGAGGCCTTGTAGACATCCTCTTCACAAATGTTCAGGGGAACCATGATTGATAATTACCGAAGGGCCTAGGGATGTTCCTCAGATTTTAGTAAGGGAAGAGAGATACAGTCTACAATTATTGAATGTTTTCAGGGGTCAGAGCCTCCTAAGACTTTTAAGGCTGATGTCCCCTTAAAAAAGAAGCAAAAAAAACAAGCATATTTCTCTTGCTCGTAAAGATCCTCATGGCAAAACTTCATTTAAGGCTTATTTAATGCCCTTATGGCTCTAAAGCCTCCACAAGGAGTGTCTGTTCCTGCTCCTCCTTGGTCTTCTACCTCTCTTAAGAGGCCTAGGGAGCAAGATTCCTCTGATGAAGATGCAGATTCTGATGATGAATGCCAGACTTATTCTTCTGAGATTCCTTCTCCGTTTGATTATGGTTCTGAGGAAGAAGAGTCCATCAGTTCTGACTCTCCTTTTGAGGATATTTCATTTGATGACACTATTTCCCCCGAATGATAAAACTTTTTAAATGGGATTGTGCTCAGGTGTCTGATGTTCACAGGAGGTACTATGAGCTTCTGCAAATGGAGTCTCCTAAGCCTTATTCTGTTCCTCCTGCCTTGCTGGATGCCTTTTACACTGCTTCTCAAGCTCCCGATTCCCAGCCCCCTGCTCCCAAAAAACCTGATAGGTTTTATAAAGTGCCTGATGATTGCAGGTTTCTTTATAAGTGCCCCTCTTCTGACCCTTCTGTGGTTTTGGTTGCCTCTGATAAGCCTTTTGAGCTGTTTCCTTTTACAAAGTTGCTTCCTTCTGACAGGACAGCACAACTAGGGAGAGGCTGGGTAAGAACGTGTATACTTCTGCTACCCTGGCCTTTAGAGCTGTGAAATATCAGACACATATGACTTTGGCTGTTCTCTCTCAGGCCTGTCACGTTATGTCAGATCTTCCTCATTCTGAGGGGAAGACTTCAGCTCTTTCCTTACTAGGGACATCTTAGGTTGCTCACCATTCCATTAAATGCGGCTATGATGCAGCTGATGTCTCATCTAGGGTTGCTGCTTTTGGTTCTGTTTTGAGGAGCTATTCCTGGCTGTGACTTCAACCTTCAGCTGTTGATATCAAATCTAAATTGATGGATGCTCCTCTGGATAATGAGGATTTGTTTGCTGGTGGTGCTGCTGCTGAGTTGTTTAAGTCCCTGCAAGAAAGGGTAACCCTTGCAAGATTTGATGTATTTTTGTTTCACGTGTTCCCAGATTTCAAAGGAATTATCGTATCAACCCTGTTTTTGTTTGTAGATAGTCTTGCCCTCCCCCAAAGGCAAAAAGATTGGGATAAGGGTTCCACCTGTTAAGGCTATCTAAACTACTTTCTTCTACCCAGAATCCCTCCTTTTCCTGACAGACCAGGTGCTGTCTTCTCTGTGTCTTTCCCTGTCCTTTCCTATTTGGTTAAAGGTCACCTAAGACTCCTGTGTGAGTTCCATAATTTGCCAGGGGTATTTCATGATTTGGAAATGTCTTCCCCCTTTTTGGGCATTCCTCAGCCTCCTGAGGAACAACCGCCATTTTTTCCAGAGGTACTTCAGGGTCTGTTGGCTTAAGGAACTATTCAAGAAATTCTGACACGTCAGAAGAAGGGCTTTTAAACCATATTGTTCCTGGTCCCTAGGAACGAAGACACCTGGACACTCATTTTGCATCTTTCTCAGCTAAACACGTTTTTTGAAGGTTCCTTCCTTTCAGATGCTATGCCTTCAAACCTTGTTTCATCTTATGCTTCTTCTGGCTTTTCTCATTTTATTTATTTATTAATTATTTATTTCATTTGTTAACTGGGTAATGTCCAACTGGGCCAGAAGCCCGTTTTCAGTGGAGACCCAGGGAGAAAAGCTCCAAGAAGGTTACATAGAATGTTTCAGATATAAGATAATATTTGAGATGAGCAAATTTTAGCACAAAAAAACTAGAACATAAATATTCATGCAAATGCAAATAGAAACTGCAAATAAACTTCAGTCTACAAGGTTCCTAACATGGTGTCTACAAAGCAAGCAAAATTAAACAAACATCAGTGTATTGTACAATTACTGCTGGGTGGACTGAGCCCGAGCGTAGCGAGGGTGAACGAAGTGGGGCCTACACCCAGGACAACAGACAGTGCAGTGAGAGGCAATGAGTCATTCTCAGTGAAAAGGCCAAATAGAGAGTTTGAAGGATAAGAAAAAGAAAAGAAGAGGAAGGGCAAAGAGAGAGCTGAGAGACAGAGAAAAAGTTAGGAGGAAAACCTCTGTTTGCAGAGTGACAGTGTGCTTGGACGGTGGAAATGAGCTTTAGCAAGCAGAAGCAGGTAAGTATTGAGTGGTGAGCAGTAGGGATTTGGTTCGGATAAGAAGAAGAGTAAACAAGACAGCATTAGAGCAAGGGTAGGGAGGGCTGCATAAGGGAGTAGGAGAATGGAGAAAAAGAGCCACTGACATGAGTGAGTGAGGTAGACAGAAAGGAAAAGGGACTCAGAAAAAAGTATGGTTGGGAGTGTAGGAAGAGGATACAGAGAGACACTGAGACAACGACTAAGCACAGGTGTGAGTGAATTAAACAATAGCAGGCTTTGAGCAGGGGTGGACAGAGGGTGAAGAAAAAGACATAAACCCAGGGCAGGTATAAAATAGGTGGGCTAGGAATAGGGTGCTGGGGTCCCCTATCTTAAGGCTATACACCACCAGGTTTGTGCTGACTAGGTCTAGTATGCTCAGCTGTTTTATCTACTAACCATACAATATACACATACATGTACTGTTAGAAGAGGTTTTAGCTGGTGGTAGTAGGCAGAAAGCGGCAGTTTCAGTTTGGTTCAGTACGTTCTCTGGAAATTCCCAGGATTAATTGCTCAGGGGCAAAGGCCAGAGGAACAGATTAATGGACTGGAAGGTAAAAAGATAAGAATAAGTGAAATTGTATAAAGCAAGAAGGCTTCCCTGGATCTCAAGGATGCGTACCTTCATATTCCTATTCATCCCATTTTCAGGATGTTTTTACGTTTCTCTGTTTCTTCCTGACATTTTCAGTTCTCTGCTTTCCCCTTTAGCCTCTCTACTGCTCCAAGTGTCTTCACCAAATGCCTTGCTCCTGTGGTTGCTTTTTGCAGATTGAGAGGAATACAGATCTTCCCTTACCTGGATAACCTGCACATTCAGGCCTCCTCCAGAGAATTTAATTCAGCATCTTCACTTTATTTGCCTTCTGCAAAGCTTGGTGTTTACTGTAAACTCCCAAAAATAGTTCCTGACTTCTCCTCAGGATCATGTTTTTCAAGGGTGCAGGCTTCAGACTGTTCCAATGCTGGCATCTTTGCATCCTCCCAAGGTGTTAACTCTGATTGCTTTCTTTCAATCCCTTCTTCCCCTGGCTTCAATTACAGGCATAGCTCTCAACTGTCCAGATTTTTACCTCATATTCTTTGGTCTTTTCCTCATAAATTGTGTGGTTTTCTGGCAAATCACTAGGATAATCCCAGGATTGAAGTCACTAAATAATGGCATACATTTGAGTTTCATACTTCATATCCTTCAGAAAATGCATGGTAACACAAATCCTCTTATTCTAATGATTTTCTAAGTTTCATAGAGCAATATTTAAAATCTGTCTCTAATTTTGTTAGGCTTTATCCAGATTTCTTGCACTAAGAAGTTGAGAGGTATGATTACAGCCAGGGAGTTTCTCAGGGCTCTGGGTTACATGGCTTCTATCATTCCCATACTTCTTCTGGCCAAGCTTCATATGAGAAAGCTCTAGTGGTTTCTAAAGTTGGGTTGGCTTCAACATTCTCATCCTTTAGATTTTCTAGTACCCCTTCTTCCATGTCTCAAGCTGGAATTTCAGTGGTGGATTCAGCAGTTGTCCCTTAACTCTGGGCTGCCTTTTCAACCTCTAGTCCTTTGTCATGATCACTTCACAGATGCCTCGGACGTAGGATGGGGGGGGGGGTTCCTCCTTCAGTCCTCAGAAAGTGCAGGGCCTTTGGTCTCTTCGACAAAAAAAGACCACACTGGCTGTTCAGGACTTTCATTTTGTTTTCCTTTCAGGGTGCCTCAGAATTCTCACAGACAATACCACAGTGATGTGCTATATCAACAAGCAAGGAGGGTCAGAGTCTTATTTCCTGTGCAGACTAGCTCCTCAGGTTTGGGATATAGCTGTCCAGTATCGGGTAACCCTTCAGGCAGTTCATATTCCCTCAGATCAGAAAGTAGTGGCAGAACCTCTGAGCAGGTCAATAAGACAATCCTACAAGTGGATGCTTCACAGGTATGTGTTTCTGGACATGGTCCACCAGTGGGGTACTCCTCAAGTAGATCTATTTGCCTCCCCTCTGAACAGACAGCTTCCTTTGTTTTGCACCAGATGCCCATGTCCTCTGGCCTGGAAGGTGGATGCCCTGTCTTTTTCATGGAAGGGCATTTTTCTTTGTCCTCCCTCTCTTGCTCTCCTTCTGAAGGTCCTGTTCAAGATAAAATAGTATGCTCCCAAAATCTTGCTGGTGACTTCCTTTTGGTCCAGACAGCATTGGTTCCTTATTCTTTGGTATCCTTTAGACACCTTTTTTCTGAGGACATCTTTCAGATTCTGCAGGAGGCTAGGAAACCCACTGCTAGAAAATCTTATTTGTCCAAATGGAATAGATTTTCTGTCTGTTGTCTTTCTGTTAACCTGGATCCACTTACTGTGGATGTTCCTTTGGTTCTCTCTTATTTGTGTGAATTGTTCAATGCTGGGTTGACATATTCTTCTGTCAATGCCCACCTGTCAGGTCTTTCTGCCTGTCTGCCTTTGACTCCCCCTTTGGCTTCTAGTTTGAGACCCAACAGTTTCTTAAAGACATCCTTCACATTAGGCCTCCCAGGAAGCCTGTTCCTCCTTCAGGGACCTTAATTTTGTTTTAGAAAAAATGACTCAGGCTCCTCTTGAGCCTGCAGCTTCAGCTTCATTACATCATTGTTCTTGGAAGACTGTTCTTCGTTTGGCCCTTACATCTGCCAGATGGGTGTCTGAGCTGCAAGCCCTTATGGCTGTCTCTTCTTTTATGCATTTTTTTTTTCATAAGGACAAGGCTGTCTGTTCATACTAATCCTTCTTTTATGGCCAAGGTGGTTAATGATTTATCTATTAATCAGTCTATTCATTTGCCCACCTTTTCCCTTCTCCACAATTAGCTAGTGAGAAGGTTCTTTGCACCTTGGATTTGCGTAGACAATTCGGATATTATTTGGATAAAACTGAAGCCATTCATAAATCTGAGCAGCTTTTTGTTTCCTTTTATCCTAGGTCTTTAGGTTAAGCTGTTTCCAAGCAAACCATTTCTTCTTGGATATCTAACGTTATTTCTTTTTGTTATTCCTTTTACAGGAAGAGCTTTCCTTCTGTCTGTTAAGGCTCATTCAACTAGGGCTGTAGCATCTTCTGGTGCTTTTTTCAAGGGTTTGGATAGCAATTCTGTTCTTCAGGCAGCTACCTGGACTTGTGTGCTTACTTTTACCAAGCACTGTAAGTTAGATGTGATTTCCAGGGCCATTCTTCATGGCTTTCTGTAGGGCTCTGCTGGACCTTCCTCCTCCCAGTCTTTCTCCTGAGCTATTGTACTTTTCCCTTTTGTAATGAATACTGAAACAGTAACATGGAAGGACAAGTACAGTTGTGTAAAATCTTACCCTAATAGTAGATGTCCTTCTCTTTACTGTTGCAGTATTCACTCCACCCCCCCCCCTTGCTTCTTTTTTCCTTCTGGATGTATTTATCTACTACTACTATCCTTAGACTGTTGCTCCTTCTGGAGCTTTTCAGTTCTGAGGATGGTACTTCTGGATGTCAGCTTTATGTCCTGTGCCATGCGCAGGGAGCATATGAGTTGTATGGTGTACCCATTACAACCTGAAGGCTTTGGTGTACTGACCATTCATCGGGCTGCCTTAGGCAGGGTATCCCTATTCTACTAAATACTGCAACAGAGAAGAGAAGGACATGTACTGTTATGGTAAGATTTTACACAACTGTACTTTATTGTAGACTGGTACTAGAATGCCTGTTCTCCAGTCAAATGGGATACACCTCTGTCTCCATACTGCTGTGAGTTTCCTGAGGCACCATTTCCCCCAGCTCATCTCGCATCTGAGCCTGCTGCTTTCCCTGATTTAATTTTCCTTAGTGCTGTTCTAACTTCTAGGGTGGGCTGTTTGCCATGTTAGTGTTGTGCTTCTTTGTAAGATCTAATGAGAAAGCCAGTGCTTAAGTGTACACTGCTGTGCAGGTGACATACAGTTGTACCTGTCCTCCTATTAGGAGCATATAGTGAATGTAAATTCCTTTTTGGATGATCTGGAAGCTAACCACCACAAGGTGTGTTGTATTTGGTTAAAACTTGATAATTCCAATACTTGGGCCTTGACAATTCATGCCACCCTCCTAGATTCCTCTTTCTCACCTTTGTTACAGTTTACAGCTTTATGGTGGCAGTAAATCAAGGTTTCTGTTTACAGTGAGTAATCATGGATTCATTGTCAGTGATTAGCTGTCACTCAAGGGCCACCTGTCTACTATTAAGTCATCACATTTTGACTTTAGAATTATCACCACGATTAAGCACTCAGCATCACTTGAAGATCTCTCTGCAGTAGCTAGTGTCTTGGAGGCTTTATGTCTTGAATATTGTACTACCTTTTTCCTCGTTTCTCAGCAATGGAATTGATTGATTCTAGCTTATGCTGAACTCTACTGCATGATTTTTTTGTTTTGTTTTCACCATTACCGACATATTATTCACATGCTATGAGACGTAAATAGACTATCCACTATTTTTCCGTTCTTATTGAAAATTCTGCTATTGACATTTTTAATTTAAACTTGAATATTTTGAAACATTTGGTATTTGAACTGCGTGTACAGAACTTACTGTAATGGCTTCAGGTATGTTCTGCCTCGGCTTGCCCTCAAATGATCTCTTAAAACCTTGCTTACTGTAATGGTCTGAACAGTTTATTCAGTATTATTTGCATAAACATTGTGATCTGTCAATATAACTTATATTTGCTTTATTTTTGTATTTTATCCTGTTTAAAATGCTTAATTTAACCAGACTAATAAATGTTAATTTTAATTTTTCATTTGACATTTTTTTTTACTTTCAGTCCATCAAGGTGAATGTTGATGTAGTTTTCTTTAAAAGTATTAGTGCCTTGACTATGTCCATTGTTACATGTATATTCTAATTTTCTTATTTTCACATTTTTAGATGGATCCTGAATATCGTGTGAGGAAATTTCTAACTCTTCTGAAGGAAGAAGGAGCGTATGTTACACTTATTTTTTCTTTTTGCTTTTAATATTTGTTGGGGCATTCTTTTTTAATGTTTACTTTCTGGAGACTTTAAACAAAACTGAAAGAGAGGAAAAAAGAAGGGGAGACTTGAAACAACACAGAATGGAATTTGAGCCTCATTCCAAAATATGTGTGGAAGTGAGTTCAATGTGTAGTTAACTATATGTATAAATCGGTTCCACGATTCATCCTTTTTCTTACTTTTATCCGTATCTCGCCAGTTTGAGAAAGAACTGCCATATTTTGTCCTAAATACTGTAATCTCTTGTCTCTTTATGAGCTAACTATTCTTCTCAAGGTAATGCAAAGGTGTTCATAGGTTCATAGGTAGGTACTAGGCTATCGGCCCTAGGGCCCATACAAGCCTAGCCAAAAACTGTACCCTGGCTTTCGCCACCCAAGAAAATAATTTTCCTGTGCCCCTGTCGAGCAGAGCGACAGAAGTGATCCCCTGGGTGAATTTACCATTTCCCATCCAATCATCAAGATTTTTCTTGAAGAGTGCTAATGAGGAGCTCTGTTTGGCATAGATAGGTAGTCTGTTCCAGAGTATGGGAAGTCTCTGGGGCAGGAATCTATCCCTCCAGCATGTTCTGTTTATTGTGGTGACAAGGTTAAGGTCCCTAGAGCATGTAGCTCGGAGGGATTGGGATTTCTTTAAGTGGAGCATGTCCAACAGCTCTGGGTTTGACATAGCTTTGTATGTTAGGCAGAGATCGCCCCTGAGTAGGCGATATGCGATGGAGTAAAGCTGTAGCTTTTTGAGACGGTCTGCATAGGGCATCTGTTTGAGGCCAGTAATCATCTTTGTGAGGTATTTCTGTGGTCTTTCCAGTTGTTGTAGATGTCTTGTGAGGTACATACCACGAGGGGCGTTGTACTCTATAATGGGTCTAATGAGTGATGAGTAGAGGGGAACAATGACCTCTTTTTTTCTGGATGAGAATCCTTTTGTGATGAGAAGAGCCACGTAGAAGGATTTCCTGACCACTGTGGCGATGTGATTATCAAAGGAGAGACTACTGTCCACCTGTGTCCCAAGGTCTCATCACATTTTCGGCATTAAGTAGACTACCAGCTATGTGGTAGTTCATGGGTACAGAGTTTTTACCAAAGGGGATGACAATACACTTTTTGGCATTGAGCTTCAGGCCATGGCTTTGACACCAGGCATCTGTCTCAGTGAGGCCCTTTTGTAGTTTGTCCACATCGTTAGGAGTTTCGATTATGGCTCCTAGTTTGCAGTCATCTGAAAACTTTGTTAGCCAAAGACCTTCTGTGTTGGCCTGCACTTCAGAGAAGTAGATACCAAACAGTAGAGGACCCAGGACTGAACCCTGTGGTACTCCACTTGTCACTGGTCTGATGTCGGATTTGGAATCTGCTACTTTCACAGTGTGGGTTCTGTCCGTGAGCCAGTTGGCAACCCATCTTGTGACATAGGGATTTATACCTAGTTTAGTGAGCTTATCTATAATTCCAGAGTGGGGGATGGTGTCGAAAGCCTTGGCGAGATCTAGATAAGCTGTGTGAACCATTTTACCCTCATCTATGGCTTTGGTGACTGCTTCAAAGAAGTCAATCAGGTTTAGGAGACATGATCTGCCTTTTACAACTCCAAACTGAGTAGGGTCCAGAGTTTGGAGATTACCAATATCTTTGTTTATGAGTTCCATGATGATACGTTCCATGGCCTTGCAGACCAGGCTCGTCAGGCTAATGGGGCGGTAGTTCCCGGGGTCTCTCGTGGCTCCCCCTTTGTGGAGTGGGATAACTGTCGTGGTGCGCCATTCAGTGGGTACAAAGCCTGAGGTGAGGCTATGATTGAACATGGTGCTTAGGTAGGGTGCCAGTTCATTCTGTAGTTCATGTAGAACGCAGCCTGAGATATTGTCAGGTCCCATGGATGCTGTGTTCTTGGCTTTGGAGAGTGTGTTTTTTTACCTGTGCAGCCGTGATTATAGGAACCTTGCATTCTTCCGGTATAGAGATGGGCCCTCTAGGGGGTGAGAGGGGGGTAAAGTTAGCACTGAACCTATCTGCTAGGATGTTGGCAATATCAGTTGGTTCTGTATATTTAGTGCCATTATGCTGTAACTCAGAGCAGATCTGAGTGTTCCCATTTAGATTCTTGACATAGCTATAGAATGCTTTGTGGTTGTCTTTAGAGTCGGTGGCAATTTTGTTTTCGTAACTAGCTTTGGAGGATTCTATGAGGGATCTCAGCTTCTTACTGAGGTTGACCAGGGAGTTCCTCCAGTCATGGGATTTTACTCTTTTTTGCAACAGTTTCTTTCTTTTGTTGCAGAGTTTGTTTATGGCAGAGGACCACCAGATTTGCTTCCTTTTTTTCGGAGGATAACATCTTGGTTCTATTAGGGATAGCATGATCCACGCACTCGTGTAAGTGCTTATAAAGTGTATTTGTGTAAGATTCGGCAGTCATACCTCTATTGTCCGTCTGCATGGGTGTCATGAAGTTTGCCACTTCTGTCTTAAGAAGTGTGAAGTTGGCTTTTGAGAAGTTTTTTACGATGGTTTCCCTAATTGGGGCTGAGGGTGGGATGTGGATGTCTAGGCTGATAAGCTTGTGGTCGGATCTGACCAACGAGGAATTGACCTCTGGTGTGGAACACCAGTTTCCCATGTTGGTAATGACCAGGTCTAGGATATTGCTGCCCCTGGTGGGGGTGTGAATAAGTTGATCCAAGGCGTTGGAATTTATGAATTCTAGAAAATGTTGAGCAAAAGAGTTGGTACATGAGTAGTTTTCCCAGTTAATGGTGGGGTAGTTGAAATTGCCCATTATTAGGGTGTTGGGTTGTACCCTAATACTTTCCAGTGTATCAAGAAATGAGGAGTGTAAATCCTGGGGCATGGTGGGGGGTCTGTAGCAAGCTACAATTTGGATTGCGGTCTTGCCCAGAGTTAGTTGCACTTGGATAATCTCGGATGCATTATGCTGTGCAACTAGCCTGGAGATGTGGATATCTTTAATGAATATGGACACGCCTCCGCCTTTAGTGCTTCTTTCTGGGTTAGGTGGCCGAAAGGTGTGGTATGAATTGAAGCCTGGTAATGCAGGGCTGCTCTCTGGAGCTTTGAACCAGGTCTATGTCACTGCACAGATGTCAATGTTCTCCATTTTAAGGAGTGCCTCGAGTGAGTGCATTTTGAGGTTTAGACTTCTAGCATTGAGTAGCATTACCCTCATATTTTGCTTGCTTGTACCTGTTACGGTGGTGAATTTATCATTTGAACCTTGCCTAAAAAAGGCACTATAGCGGTGGCAAGAGTCTTAGCCAGTATCCGGAATCCTAAGGGCGACAGGTGCAGGCCATCTCTGGCAAAGCATCGTGGACTGTCGATCATGTCGTCCCAGGCAGACAAATACTGGATCCCCTTAGAATGACACCAGAAGCTTAGCCAATTGTTGAAGTCAATCATTTTGTCCTTGTACTGTGGTATCATTCTGGGTGATGGCAGGATGCTACTCAGGGTTAGGGTCATACCTGCCTGGGATACAAGATCGGAAAGCTCCTCCATGTCTCTTTTGTTGTAGTCCATGGAGGTATGTCTCAGGTCATTTACACCAACATGGACAATGACAGTGTCATATTTGTACTTATTGTGGAGTGACCTGAGTGCATGCATTATGTGGCGGATCCTGGCACCTGACAGGCAGCTGACAGTAACTTTCTCCTTGTTATAGTCTAGTGAGTGGAACATCAGTGTGCCTGACTATAGAGTCACCTATGACTAGAGTGTTGGGTACGTTGTTATGCCTTATGGGCTGTGGTTGAGTGGCACACTGAGTTTGTGGGCTATGTGTCATTTGGGTTGTGTTGGGGGGTGGAGTTTGCTTGCGTTTATGCTTTGGATGTCCCTGATGCTTGGGCAGGTTTTTATTGAGAGCCTCCGCGAATGTAGGTGTGTGTTTTGTGTTTCTATGTGTGTGTTTTGGTGGTGTAGGTTTTGAGGGACTGTCTAGTCCAGTCTTGGGTGAAGAGAGCTTTGTTTCCAGTTTGGCTATATAAGTGCATCTCTCACAGGTTGTAGTGTTGGGTGGTAGGAGGAGAGGGTTGTCTGTGTACATGAGGCAATTGCTGCAGTGCCTCAAGATGCCCAGATTCATCAGGTAGACAGGAGAAATCACTGGGAGCTGACCCTTAGACATGCCTGGATAAGTGCTTATTTATTAAGTACTAAAAACTGCTTTCCACTAAGAACATCATTCATTCATTTTCCAGTGCCCTCCCTGTACCATTTAGGGTCACAGAAAAGTCGGATTATATCTTAGCACTGTTTTGACACAAGGAGGAGAAAATGGTCCTGAATATGGTGCTAGTCTGTCTCAAGATGCGCTCACACACGCACGTGCGCACACACACACACACACACACACACACACACACACACACACACACACACACACACACACACACATATGTAAAGTAACATCATGCAGACGTGGGCAGTCTGGAGGATTACCATTTCGCCTATTGCCTGAGCTGAACATCTAGTGAAATCCCATGCAGATATAGAGAGAACATGCAAACTCCACACAGAATGCAAACTCATTTCCTGAACTGGAGAATAAGGTGCTGTGAGATACCCGTGCTTTGCCATTGCATCCATGTGCTGCCCACCTTTAATGCATGAAAAGTGACAATCACTTATTTATCAACAAACTAAATTCAGTACCTACCTCTTCAGGATTCCCACCTGTGCACAATCTCCTGTATGGTTCACCATTGTATCTGTTTTTTTTAATAGTACTTAATTTGTTTTTGTCATTAGAAGGGTTATGTTTTGATATCACACACAATTGCAGGGAAATGGGAGGGTATTCCTCAGTGATGCTTCATTTGGAGGGGGTTCAAAGAGTGGATTTGCCCTCTAACTTAAACAGCAAACGTGGGAGGTAGGGAAGAGAAAGCTAGGGAATTTAAAGGAAACAAAAAACAGAACAGAAGTGGAGATGGCTGAGCCACCAGTACACCTTTAGCATCCACAACCAGCCCCAGCAATATTGGAGCAAGTCCAGGAGGGTAGGTTGGAAGAGGGTGAAGACAAGCTGGTAGACCTGGTGTGGACATTGCGCACTGAGGGTTTGGTCGGTAAAGTGATATCTTAAGGGGGATAAAAAAATCTTTAAAAAAAAAAAAAAAAAGTTCATTTTTAGAGTGATCTAGAAACATTAATGATGTTAAATGTCATTCTCAGGATTTCAGTGAATGCAAACAAAAGCTACAAGAATCAAAAAGTATGTCTGCTGAAGTTACTGTTATATATACCTTCCTGTGTTTTCTCAAGAGGTCATTCAAAATTCAGACAAAGCAGCTTAATCATCAACTCCGTGAAACAAACAATAAGCAACATTTTTTTTTGCAAAGGAGCAATCTCTTTTGCCCTTCCTATTGTGACAAGTTTTACTCCCACACACCCTCTTGTTTGCATATACAAACGTTGGTTGCACAGTCTCAAAGTAAAAAGAAAAGCCACTGTGACTCACAGGTAGTCCATTAATAGAAGCTACACTGGTGGTGATTCAAAGAGTTTTAAGTATCAGGGAATTGATATGGACAAGTCTAAACGTCTCCACTTTGCAGTCAGCCAAGCTTAGGTAAACTGAAATTTTTGCTGTACTGCCAGACAAACCCCCCCCCCCCCCGTACAATGATTTTAGAACGTCTTGTAGTAATCTTTATTGAGTAATACACTTTTCATACACTGCCCGAGAAATACTTCTGTTGCTTATGGTTCCCTGTTGAAATGTTGGGACTCGAAATGCCAAATGCCAGCAAACTTAAAAAAAAAAAAAAGATTGGAAATGCAGGAGAAGAGAGAATCTTGAACATCACTCTTCTCTTTTAAACTTACTTTTTGCAAGGGACAAGCCCCTCTTACCCCCAAATTGGTATAGTCAATCTCCGAGCTCGCCATATGTCAAAGAAAAGTAATATTCCAAGAAATGGCCGTCTAAGACTTGGTATACATAAGTCCGTTTTTTCATTCAGCCTCCTTGTTTTGGGACTCTCTGTAGTGGTTCTCACCATTTCAAATGGTTATCAATACTCGTTCTTCAGTCTGCACTCTTATAAAGGGAAGGTCTGCTATTCGGGGAAAAGTCTTCAGTTGAATGTAATCTGGTGAATGTGTGCTGTGTGCCAGTTAGTGATGATGTTTAAGAAGATGAGCTGTTAGTTAATACAGGGTTTGATTTCTTCCACCTCTTTTTGTCTGCCTGTGTAATTTTAAGGAAGTCACTTAACCAGATAGTGACCCCTGAAAAAGTGACACCTTGTGTCCAGTGGGCTTGTCTGATTATTAAATGTTGCATATATTTTTTAATTTCCCCAATCAGTCAAAACTCTCCCAGATGGATCAGTCCACATAATTGTTTTTTAATCTTTTTTACTGTACTATAAGATCATGTATGAACAGTTTTATAAAGACTAACCAAATAATTCAAACTGTATTAATTAAGAAGCTAACAACATGATTATCTAACTAACAAAAAGATCTACCACTAGACGTCTATCAGAATAAATATTATTAAATATAAACTAAACCACTTTTAGCAAAGACCACTTTTGTATCAAATAAATACTTCATCAGGTTTGTGTGCCAGTAAAAATTATAAAATGAACATGTGTATAAATCTAAAAGTGAAAACCTAAGTAGGATGAAAACCAAAACTATAATTGCTAAGGTGGAAATACAATGACAAATGTTAAAATGAAAGCACTAATGCTATGGGGATCTGGATTATTTGATTAGTCCATATAAAGTGTTAATAAGCTGGTACATTGTAATTTATCTCTAGCTTTTTAGTTTCAGTTTTAGGTAGCACAGTTCTCGTGATTACACTGTGGTGGTAAGGGGGAAGGGGTACTTGATTAAAGGAATGATTGTAATGCTTTTATTGCTGTTAACAGAATCACCCTCTGTAACCACTCCCTTTGCTCTAAATGACCTGATTATGTATAAATAAGGAACGTTTTTGATGCTTTTCATTATACTCAACTAGTATCACTTGTTTGTGTTTCAATAAATGATATTCCATTTGTAACTCGACTGTGGACTACGTACCATTTTTAACTCAATTGTGGACTAAATGCAGTTTTCTATTTTATTATTTTGTATCACATATTTTACAGTTCAATTTTTATTAATGTACTAGGTGCTTAACATAATTCAGGAAGTGAACACCACACCCCCTACCCTGTGAAGTTTCTTCTTAAAAAGATAAATTGTCTATATTGTTTGTCATTTTGCTAAAGCTGGACCTATGCACCCTTTCCACCAACTTTGTCTCCTCTCCTCTATCCGTTCCATTCTTTCTTGAAAGCTACATGCAGTTCATCAG
>NC_056747.1:1225861506-1225954006 GCF_019279795.1 Protopterus annectens | reverse complement strand
ACCTGCTTAGTGATGACCTGAGCCCCTCCCTCTGTATTGGTTAAGTTGCCCTGTAATGTAAATCCCTTGGAGAGCAAGCACATAACACTTGTTGGTCATTTTACGCCCATATTTTGAAGATTATTTATTTTCCCCTATGAATAGTTCTTCTTGTAGATCAACCCATTTCAGTAGAGCTTCTAGGTTAGGCACAGAGTCTAATACTGAAGGAAGTAATAAAAGCTTTGTTGATGTTGGAGGCAGAGTGGAGATTTTACTCTCATCGCTTTCAATTCTTGACCCCATGGGACTTCAGAGAGTTAATTTGATATGTTCTATTTCATATGGTCACCACTCAGGTTATTATGCCTTTTCCCCTGCAGGGCATCCAGTATTACTGGACATGATTATACCATTTGATACATTAGTGTTTGGTGTCAACATGGGAAACACCTCTAGTTTTCCCTGGGTGAGACGTCTTAAAGTTTTATTGCCATTTGAACTATGCCCATCAATGACAGTCTTTGCAAAGGTGTTGACTGTATCCGCCTTTTGGCATTCCTTTAGCAGGATGTCTAGCTAATGGTTACCTCAGTCTCCCTAGTGAATTCCGTTGTCATGGGTGCTCCCATTAACAGAGTCCTTTTGAGATGATCATAGACCAGAATGAGTCTTTTTTTTTATGCCAGCTCATAAGTCGTCCTTCTGTGGGTGGAGTTGAACATGGTTTCTCACCTGTAATTCTCAAATGTAGTAAAAGAACACGAGTAGTCTGCCTGCGTCCAATGACTGTGCTTTCTAAGCATCTGAGTGTGGTTGCTTTGGACAGCTAATCTCAGTGCTTTCCCAGCAGTCTGCATTCTCTAATCATTTGACTAGCGACTATTGAGTGAATCAGATGCTGAGATTTTCAAGTATGTGTTTTTCTTTCATTAGTGACAGGAAACCACATCTGATTAAAATGGGAACAATAGACACTGCAAACAGTACAAAGCACTGTTATTTAGTTTTATTTTTAATTTATTTTTACCATGATCATCATGGGGAGTAAGGTTTTCTTTGAATGTGTGACTGTGGCCATTTTAAATTCCACTTTTTCTCACACATTTATAAGTGATTACCAGAAGTGGCTTTCTCTTTAGAGAGTGGCCATCTGTGGATGAAAGCAAAGAAACAGTAAGAGTGACCAAAAAAAGAGATTGTTGCTATTGCTCAGTGTGACATGGAGACAATATATATTGTGAGTGCTACAAGTTGAAATACATCACGGTGATCATTTGTACTTTCACTTTCATGACAAGTTAACATCAGACAGAGCAGAGAAGTTGGTTATCATTTAAAGTAAGCTAGAGAGACAGGATATGTATGAAAATACTGAACAGTTATTCTGAACAGCAAGTTGAAATATTATTGAGGCCATTAAACCTTTTGTTTTATTTATGATCACACATCAGGAATGGGCACAGAAAGTGGCTGTCTTGTTTTTGTGGACAGACTATGTGTGAATGCAAAGGACAGTTATGTGATTCATGTAAAGCAATCATTAATTTGATTAGTCTTGGGGGGGGGGGCATGTACACATGTCCAAGTGCAGTAGATTGAAGAAAATGACTGTGGTCATTGTTTCTTTTACTGTCTGTCATAATCATTTATTAGTAGTGTACACAGAAGGCAAAAGTCTTTTTGAGGTGGGGTGAGGATGCTTGCTGTATGTCAAAACCCAGAGTTGTTACATGATCACTGAAGAAAATAAGTTTTTTGGCTTGTTGGGGGCAGTGAATGTGTCTAACAACAAGCTGAAATGTTACTGTGGCATTACATTTTTGTTTCCTTCTCAGTTAGACATTTGAAGTATACAGAATGTTGATATCACTTTTTGGGGTGGGAGTAATTGAAAGGGAAGTTCCAGGATCACTTCTGAATGATTACTGATATGGTTTGTTGTGAAGGGAGCAGTATATGTTAAATAGAAGTGTAGCCATTATATTTACCTGGTGACTTCACAGCCAGAGGTGGTGTACCCGCTTAGTAAGGGCACATTCCATTGAGACAGTGTGTATGTTGTACCCAAGTATTTTATTAGACGTCCCTGAATATTTTATTGCAGACTGCCTTAGGAGAACCAGTAAACATCCACTTATATACAGCTAACATATGTAGCCTCTCAGAGGCTGCTATTGTTAGTCTGGCATTATACCTAGTTTCCACCAGTTTCCACTTATGGGTTATGTCCATTGCTTTAAAGACTGAGTGAAACTGATGTCTAAAATACATGTGCAGTAAGTCCTAATTAATCCAAAAGAAAAATAATTTATATTTCAACTGCCAAATCAACATTTTTGTTACTGTATATAGGGTAGGTCTAGACTCCAGCAACCAAAAAGGGCATAATGGTAGCATGTGAATGAGGGCTGAGGTACTTTGTTGGATGGTTCTTCTGCCAGTGTCTTCTTTTTAGAGTTCCCGGTATCAAGCTACTATATACCTTTCTATAACTTATTTAGCAATTAAATGTCAGGTGTGCATTATTTATTGATTTGCAAAAAATGTACTTGCTAGTGTTAAGGTGGTGAACTTGTGCACTCTTGAAGCAATAATTCCAGTGTAGCCTTTGTGTTACATAATGACATGGCTTTAGCCAGCTGTTTGAACATCCCCAAGCATAAGATTTTACTGAATAAAACACATATTCACATTGATGAAGCAATACACAGCCTAACTGCCTTGTTTAAGTCAAGAAGAGTCCTTTAGTAGATAATTTTCTTGGGTTACGAAAGCCTGGATACCTTTTTTGCTAGGCTTATATAGGCCCTAGGGCCAATAGCCTAGTACCTACCTATGAACCTATGACACAATATGAACTTATCTTTTACATCTGACACAGGGGAACCCCCCCCCCAAGCACACACACACACACACACACACACACACACACACTGATGGGTGCCATGAATTGGTTAATCATTTAGGCCAGAAGCAATTTGACATCTTTCCCTGAAGGTTTCACATTCTTGGACTCATTCAGTTAGTGCTGATGTAAACTCTGACATCACAGTTTGACTGCACCAAGTATACATAAACCCAGAGTCCCTACAGTTACCTACCATTCAGAGATAATCTGACCCTGTTGGGTCTTCTGGATTAGATTGGCAGCGCATTATGTTTTGTTGTAAGGTATTTGCTTTGCTTTAGAAATGCTGGAATTAAAGCTCACTGTACTGAGGAATGACTGTCTCCGTTTTTTCCATGAAGTGTTTTTCTTTTGACGATGTGCAGCATGGCAGTTTGGTCTTCTGTGCATACATTCATCAAGCATTACTGTCTCGACCACACTACTTCAGGAGTCTGGCTTCCTTTGCTATTAAGCTGCCTCAAGGACCAAGTCTTCTGATCTTGTCCCTTGTGCTGTCTTCTGGCTGCTTCCATCCTGGTAGTATCTGCTTAGGATTCAGCCCAACTGCAGGACCCATTAAGGAGAGTTGTCAACATTTGATTTAGAGTTAACAGAGCCATGTTTCAATGGAGTTGAAGGATTTATGTGTTGGGGTTTGAAGTTGTCATAGGTTTTTGGCAGTGCAGATGAATGTGGTATCATCAGTATTCTGAATAATGGTAGCATGTTTACTTGTGGTATGAAAGCTGTTTATGAAAACATTGAATAGCAAAGGACCGAGGATTGATTCTTGAGACACTCCTGTGTGCACTGAGAGAAATGGAGTGATGTCATTTTTCCATCATTCTATCTCTGAGATAGCTGTTGAACCACGTGAGAGATGACATTTTGTAAAGTAGTTTTTGGTGAGACAGTGTCAGAAGCTTTTGACAAATCAAGGAAAAATGGTGCTGCTACGTTCCCTGCATTTCTGTTGCTGTTGGTGGTTGGAGTTAGGTGGGGGCTGAGGGTGATGTAGAGGAAGCCCTGTAGTTAGTTATAATATGATATGGTGCAATATGATATTATATGATACAGTAAGGGGTTTTGTTGATAAGTTGGACATGGATTTGTTCCAGGTTGTTACCATGTCTAACAAGTTGGGAGATGATTTTTTTTTTTTTTTTTAAAGAATATGAAGACATTGCTGCATTCATCTAGTGCAGTGGTCCTGAACATGTGGCAGGCATTGAAATTATATAATTCTGTACTGTTGGTTTGCTTTCATTGGTCTTGAATATCAGGTCACTGTGATGATCAGTGGTTTCTATGGAAAGGAGTACTTGTATGGAGTAGGTTTTTCTTAAGGCTCGTAGCACTGAGCAGGAATATGTTTGCCATTTAGATTCTTTTTTGGAGGTATGTCACAAGTCATTTACACTCATGTGCACTATGACTGTGTCATATGTGCACCTGTGGTGCAAAGAATTTGAGTGCATGTGTGATGTTGTGAATCCTGGCACTTTGCAGGCAAGTAAACATGACCCCCTAAAAATAAAAATAAAATTAAATACATACAAGCTTGCACAAACAAATAAACTTTCTAGTTCTAAGCACTTGCATTTTCATTTAGACCTCCAAATTTCAGTGCCTACTACATGTTCTCATATTGC
Source organism: Protopterus annectens (assembly GCF_019279795.1). Taxonomy (NCBI): domain Eukaryota; kingdom Metazoa; phylum Chordata; order Ceratodontiformes; family Protopteridae; genus Protopterus; species Protopterus annectens. The sequence goes on along the minus strand of NC_056747.1, from coordinate 1,225,949,482 downwards.
AGTCAAGCTTGGTGAGTGGCACATCAGTGGGTCTCACTGTCGAGTCACCTAGAAGTAGGATATGGGATAGTGTGGCGGTTTGCCTTATGGCATTTAAACTTGAGAAAATGTGACTCTTGGATGCATCTTTAATGGTTTGTCCTGTTTTTGTCATGTGTGTATGAGTTTGCTGAGGGTACTTGTTTCTTAGTTGTGAAGCATTTGTAATTTAGGTAGGTTAGGCTACGGTGGTGCAGCGGTTAACGTCACCTCACAGCTAGAGGTTCTCCCATTCGATTCTCGGCTGGATAACCTTCTGTGTGGAGTCTGCATGTCCTCCCCGCAGTCAAGTGATAGCATAAAGACATGCAGGTAGGTGCGTGCATGAATGGGTGTGCCTTCTTTGAAGGTTGGGCATTGGGCTGGCAACTTGGCACCATAAAAATCCACTGCCAATCATTAGCGGACGGGAATTCCACTGTGGTGACCCCTAACTGGGAAAAGCCGAAAGACTTACTTTTAAGAGCCTCAACATAGAAAGGTCTATGTGTTTTGTCTAAGCTGTGTAAGACTGGTTTAATATGGTATTATGTGGTACTGACAACCTGGTTTTTATTTTTAGTGGCTTCATGTGAGAGCTTTGCCTCTACTAACATTATATAACTAATCTCTCACTCTCGCCCCCAAACTAATAAACCAACCACTAAAAGTCCCATCTCTCCAGAATCTACTCCAACCCTACATAACCATGAGACCACTAAGATTCAGCCACAAAAACCTCCTACAGGTCACAAGAGCCATTAACTCTGCTGGAGAAGCATTAATCTCCTGCACTATAGCCAAACTCTGGAACTCCCTCCCATCCTCAATTACCTCTGTAACTTGTTGCACCCACTTTAAATCCTTACTAAAATCACACTTCAAAACTTGCCAGAAATGCCCTTGCAACCCCCCCCCCCCCTCTAATACCATCCACTCTCCCCACCCACTACCTCTCTCAGCCCCTATCAACAACCTACTCTTAGCAAGCTTGGCTACTAATGTTCCCAGCTACCTACCACATAATACTAACTTCTTGTAGCAACAACTGCTAATGGCTGTTATGTACATCAAAAACAGTTTGTATCAGTTGTTCACTGAATCTCAACTACATTTTAACCATGTTTAGTATGTCACCATATTTTAAAATTGTACTATGCTCTACAGCTGTTTTACATCTGTTTTCTTCTTGTCTTGCATACTTAACTGGACTAATGTCTATATTTAAATGCTATGATTTTTTTAACTGTATAATGCAAATAATACTTAATGTGGAGTTTTTCTCCCCGGGCCTCCACTGAAAACGGACCTGTGTTCAGTCAGACTCTCCCGGTTAACAAATGTAAATAAATAATAAATAAAATAAATAGTAAGTGGTTGTTCAGGAAACATAAGACAATTCCTACATTGTCTTAGCAGAATGCCCATTTTATTTAAGTTAGCTGCAGAAATGGAAAGTCCAAATCCATGGTTCCATTTTCTTATTATTGTGGGCTGATTGGGAAGGGTGGTACTTTACAGATCAAGAGTTGCTTTTCTGGAGTGTTCTCTGTCTAAAATGAACAATCTAAGTCTACATATGAAGAGCAACAAGCCTATTCATCAAACCAGGGGAATTTCTTTCAGCTGCTGACTACAAAGTACACACACAATTTCTGGGATAGGTTATATTATAAAAAAATTAAGGTATGAAGTGCCTGCATCTATAATAGTACTTAGTTTAAACATGGCTGTGTGATGAGAAGCATTTCGCAAAAGAAGGCAACTTGTAACAGTACAGAAAAGTTAAAAGTATTCAAATGAGCCCACTGGCCAAGTAGCACACTTCAAGGTTATATGGTAGTCAGTGGCATAGAAATGGCTAGGTTCTTTCTGCATTCTCACTAGAGTATAAACCCTGGCGAATTTCAGATTATTAATAAGTACCAAATTAAGTGCACAGCTATCACAGTAACTCGATACGAATACAAAAATTTACTTATCCCAGGCATTTTAAGGCTGGTATTTTAGCAAAATCCAGTGGAAAATTGTCACAATCAGTAGTGTTGTTGCTTAGCATGTTGCAGCTCTGAGTGAATAAGCACAAGGTTGTGCAAAAGTGGGCAACTTATAGCCACACAGAAAAGCTATATGCAAATGAGCCCACTGGCCAGTTTGCTCATGGAATTGTGGGACACATGCCTTGTCAGTTTATATCAGCTAACAGTTGCACTACAGTTAGTTGTGTAGTGAATGTGGGCCACAAGCTGCACTTGAATCAAGAGTGACAGCTCAGTGCACAAGCAACTCTGAGATGGAACTCTTTGCCTTCCATTGCAGTGCACAGCTTCCAAGTTGTTGGATAATGTTAGGATGCTGCTTGAAGACGTTAAAAGGGCAACCTGCTGTGTGTATTTCCCCCCAGTTTCTCTTGTTCTTAATATTCAAAAGGGAAAAAAAAAAAAGAAAGGAAGAGCACGTCTAGTTCTGATCCTTTTCTGTTAATCATTCTGTCTCTCTTTCTTTAGAAAATGTGACCGATATCTCTGAGAAAGCTAATCATCTTCAGGCAGTAGGGCACAGTGCTGACCCTTAGCACCACATCCTTCATCTTTCGGCATGGAAGTTGATGTTCTGATTTCCAGCAGAGCTTCATTTTTAAGAGGTAGTCAGGGTTATGCTAAGGTCACGAAACCTATCCCCAAGACATTTTTTTCTTTCTTTTTTTTCTTTGTGTAAATGAAGAACCACCTTGTGATATTAGGAGAAATAGTACTCGACTAACTAATTTGCTTAATCTATGTTTGCCTTATTCTTTTGTGTAAATTAGTTGCTCTGCATTATCAGTTAGTCTTCCATTGAAATATATCCTGGCTTCTTTTCCTGCTGTCAGTACCTATCTTAAGGGTTGTTATACCAAACTCTTATCACTCCATGCAGTTTGAGTTTTGTGCTGTAAAGGTTGACTGTCTTTGTCTGAAACAGTTTTTTTCTGTGTTGTTGAAATTCCTTTTCTGAAGACAGTTTTGTTGTTGACAGTCACTTTGGCTAGGAAGGCTTAGATTTGTAGGCCATCACAGTTAAAAAGGAAAGTGCTTTTAATTACCAATCTTTTTTTATGTCAGAAATTATGCATGATTATCACAACTGTAGAAAAATCATTTATCTTTATCTTTAAAATCCTGGAAGAAAATCCTGTTAACCTCATCTCCACCATCTTAAAAATTCTTTTACTGATTATGAACCCTAGAAGTGTGCTTTGCTTGTTCATTCCAGGTTTAAAGATTTTAACAAGTGTTATTGGTAGTTTATCTCCATGGTCTCTCACAAGTAGCTTGCTGCTATAGGAAAATACATTAATTCTGTTTTCCCAGCTATATTACATTATTTTAGGTTTTGGCTAACAGCCTTTTAAAGGACCTTTAAAACCAAGAAGTTTTACAAACTCTGGTCTTTTTGATGGGTTTTAGCAAGGGATGATGACTTCATCTTTGTATAAACTTTCACAAAACGTTATAAACTCGACTGCTTTTCTAAAGGTAGGGAGACATCTTTCTACAGCATTTCTAGTGATACCGGCTAAAAGGATGTGTTGATTGCTGTTTTACCTTTAAACCTCTAAGTACTAGAGGCCAAACTCTGACAAATTTCAAATATTGCTTTTATAAACTTAGCAAGATGCTAGAACAGGTTTTGCTATAACACTTATTTTCTGTAGGATATGAAGGGTGAAACTCAAATGTATGTCAGCATTTAATGACTTCAGTCCTTAATGATTTGCCAGACAAATACAAAGTTTATGACGGACAGAATAAAAATATGAGTCAAAAATCTGGACATGCTCCAAAAATATGGACAGTTGAGTGGTATGTGTTTTGATCATATGCACTGCACTGATTTGCTAGAAAGACAAAAACTGTGAAAAGTATAACAGTACTTTTCTGTGAGCAACTAACCATAACAGTGAATAATTGAGTGTATTTCTGCCACCCCTTTCTTTCATATTCTTAAGTAGCTGTTAGGCATGCAGTTCGATAAGTGATACAGTAAGCAAATAAAGCAGATGGGATCAAACCCTGGACCACAGGCAGTAGCTCACTAACAGTTCTTAGCCGTAATCCTTTGTCCTAATTGTCAGACTTGGGCTTTCTTCATAATTTTGTTTTCCTGTTGCCATGTTGTGGTTGAAAGTTAATTGTACTTGCTTTGTGGTTAGTAAGGTGATAATGATAAAAGCTGTAGTAAGCCAAAAACAGTCAGGTCAGAAGTTAAGAATGGATGTGTCTGTAATAAGGTGCTCATCACCCATGACTGGATTTGTAGCATTAATATATATATATATATATATATATATATATATGGTTCTAGGTTACTACATCGACAACGTAGAACACCGACATCCACTTCATCGACACGAAAACACCGACACAGAAATGATCGAAACTGCAAATCACGAACATTTAACAGGTAAGGGGTTTAAATTTCGCTAATCATGCCTACCATAAGGACTAAGTAATACAATGATCATAACACATGCATTACACTGCCACACTTACTAAAACATGGTAGGCATGATTATAAATTTAACCCCCTTACCTGTTAAATGTCCGTGATTTGCAGTTTTGATCATTTCTGTGTTGGTGTATTATGGATGTCGGTGTTCTACATTGTCGATGTAGTAACCTAGAACTATATATATATATATATATATATATATATATATATATATATATATATATATATATATATATATAGTATGAGAGGAGTTTTATCATTTTGCCACCTTCACTTTGATAAATTATGTCTTGTTATTTGGAAGCACAACTCAAAAAAGGCACAGCTTTAAAAAGATAATCTTCCCTCTTGAAGTCTAGATCTGCATTGGTTTTAGACACCCATTTGTTGGTCTTGCAAGGTATTATTCTCAGAGAATTTTGAGGCATCTGATTCACCCGTGCAAAATCCAGTGCCCATATGTAAGAATTTACCAGAAAAAATGAGTTGTTTATCTGCTGTTATGATGAGTTCTCCACATAGGTGCTGTTTTCCAAGTCATGTTAGTTAGTAGCCAGGAATCCTGCAACCAAATCCAGTTATTCTTGTAAGAAGAAAGTTTTTGCATAACTGGTGAATCCAGAAGGGGCCTGATCCTCTTTTCTGTAAAGTAGGACCTCTGTTGAAACGGCAGTCAGTATTATTTTTTGAGCTGCATTAAGATTTTCTGTGGTTAAGCTTCACTTTTCAGTAATTTTGGAATTTGATGAGGTGGTGGTGCCGCGGTAGCATTGTCGCCTCACAGTAAGACGTTGTCCTGTTCGATTCTCAGCTAGAGCGTCTTCTGTGTGGAGACATGTGTGAATGGGCACCGTTGAAGGTTGTGCGTCAGGGCTGGCAACTCGGCACGTAAAAATCTACTGCCAATTATTAGCGGACCGGAGTTCCACTGTGGCGACCCCTAACCGGGAAAAGCCCAAAGACACAACAACAACAACAACTGGAAGCAAGGTAGTAGAACTGCTGAATGTAATTTGCACATGTATCGAGACCATTAAGAGAACCCTATCTGAGACACAGTGCTGAGATGGAATATGAGTTTTAATGATGACGAAGGCCTTGATCTTGCCAACCTTTGATTTATCAAATCCCCATGATACACACTTTATGTTTTGGTGCTTCTTATGTCTAGTTACCTTTTCCTCTATCTGTGAGCGGACATGTGTACAGACAAGCGCACGTAATTTCTGAATTTCATGCTCTGTGATGTGATCAGCATTTTCTTTTCTCTTCTGTCTCCCATGAAGATAGTGTCTCCTTTTGCACCATTTTAAGTTCTGACCAGAGGTAGCTTCCAGGTGGTTAGTTCCTCAGTTTATTTTCAAACATGAGGAGAAGCTTTTCAAAAAAAAATGAACTTTTGGAGACCCCTTAGACATTAGTGCTTCTTAATGAAGAGGCAGCTGACAAACTTCCCACCAAATAAATTGTCAACTTGATTTTCTAACTGCTCAGTCTTTATTGTAAGTAGAAGGTTTATCTTCTCCTTGGCCCAGTGAAGACTGCCTTATGTTTCCTCTGCTTGCATTAGATGAGTGTTTGTATGAAACATTTATGTAGCTGTTACTTTGTCAGAGATTTACATATTTAGTTAACATTATAGCCTGAGTGAGCAGGCCATAACTAGTGTGGGATGTAGCAGGGCTGTTGTTTAAGGGCATTTGCTTTGAATTCTCCATTCTTCTTTGTAGCGTACTGCTCAGAAGTTATTCAAAACAGAAATGATCGGTTAGGCTGCTAAGTGATATAGTGTATCGTAACTCTGATTGCACTTCATATGACACAACCCAGGTTTGGTTAGTGACCTGGGAACTGAATGATTTGGATTAGAAGGGATGGGTGTGAGCATTCCAGTGGAGAGATTGCTACAAGTGTCATGTCAGAAGTGAATCCCACATCTCCCTTTTCTAGGGGATGGGAAGTTGTCATGGGACAAAGGAGGTGGTGGAAACAGAGGTCAAAAACACACATGCACATTCACAAACAAACCAGAAAATAAATGCTTGTTTTCTGAAGATGGCATAAAGAAGATAGCATCTGATGTTGTAAATCTTTTGTTCATACATTACAGATAGGACCTCTGTTCCGTCCTCGGAACCAACCGATACAGCCGTTTTCCAACTCACGCAAGCCAAAAACTCTCAGCTAAAAACCTACCCACAATGCCCCTCTTCTAGATACTCCAGATCTTGTTTCCCGTGTTCCTTGTCAGACATGTTAGCCATCTCTCTCAAAGCTAAGTAGTAAATTGTTGATTTTATGACAGTTTTTTCTTGTAAATTACTAAACTTTTAGTTAAGTTAGCCTTTTTTCACTGTCGCCTATAACCTAGGCCTATTTCCTACCCTTTTCCTTGGTAATATAATTTTTTTACTCTTTTTGTTATTGTCCCTCTCTCCTGTCTTTGACAGGCCTTCCCTTTTTACTAGTGGTATTCCTTAACTAACATCACTGGTATTTTATTATTTTAAAGATTTTTATTATTACAGATATATATTATTTTATCTTATTCTTTCTATAGGATAGCATTGTTTTTCCTTACCATGTCAGACAAAGCTAAGTTGGGTTTTAAACTGTGTGACAAGTGTGGACGTAAGATGCCTAACTCAGATACACATGTGCATTGTGTCTAGTGTTTGGGCGTGGATCATATTAAAGCTGATTGTGACATTTGTGCTAGCTTTAGTAATTGGACACTAGCAGAATGTAAGAATAAATTTATTTTAAAAGGGTTACTCAAGACACCCTTCTCGGAGGCTCTATCTGGGTCGGAGGACTCACCCCCACCCAAGACCAAAAAATATAAGGAAAAACGGAGTCACTCAGTTCCTGCATCCCCGTCAGTTACAGAACCGAGTCGGCTCCGTGCTTCGCCAGTGCCCTCGGCGCAGACCTCCTCAGCACCAAGATCTGTGTCCTCTCCCTCGGTGCCGACTATGATATTTATTCCTATTTCAGTTCCAACCACGGCACCACTGACTTCAGTGCCGTCCTTGGTTCCCACATTGGCTCTAATGACTGTACATGCCTTGGCACCATCCCCGTCCATGGTGCCGACAGTCTCCTCAGCTCCATGGGCTCCGATGACTGTACATACCTTGGCATCATCCCTGTCCACGGTGCCGACAGCTTCTTTGGCTCCATGGACTCCGATGACTGTGCATGTCTTGGCACCATCCCCGGCCACTGTGTCAACAGTTTCTTCAGCTCCATTGGCTCCAAAATTCGAATACCTGCCAAGGACAAGATATTATCCAACTTACGATCCTTTCTTGGGGCAGAGATTTAGTCTCTTTCTAGAAAGACCTGATTCCCCTTCAGCAGCCTCCTTTATATCCACTAGGAATTTTTCTGAACTAGACCTAGTGCGGGTTGTGGATCAGCTTCTGGCAGCTAGGGGACTACCCATTCCAGCAAGACCTTCCATCCCTCCTGGCTTGGAATCCTTTATCTCATCTTCCCCTGCTTATCCTCCTCCAGCATCCTCCCTTGTTCCCTGTACCAATGTCTGCTTTGGTACATACTGTCTCAGCTCCAACAACAGTGTCTCCTCTGTTGGCACCTACCAGCCTTGCTGCATTGGCTACAATGGAGCCGATGCTTTCTCAGAGCGGTGCTTGGTACCTAATCTGGCGCCTATTTTCTTGCTGGCACTGTCTGTCCACAGCTACGAAGACTTCCAGTTCTCTCGGAACCCCTCAACTGGAGGTGGGCTTGAGTGAGCCTGCTGTACAGGTGATGGAAAAGGCCCTTCATTCTGAAGGCTCACAGCCATCACCTAGGACACCAGTATCAGAAACCTCCCCTAGCATGCTCCTCTCCCAGCCCGCTATGTCAGGTCCTTGGACATGGGAGTCACAAGAACCCTCTGTGAAAGGAACCCCTTCTCTGGAGTCCTCCTTAGAAGATCCCACTGGAGAGCCACCCCAGAAGAAACAGTGCAAGAGGAAGCACCTTGACTCCGCAGAGGAATCTATCACAGAAGACACTGATTTTGATGGGGGAGAAGGGTCCCCACTCTCTCCCCCAGACAACGTTTCATTTGGAGACATTCTCGAAATCCTCAAACAGCGTGGGGAATGGAAGTCCTCTAACCCTTCTTCTGAGAAATCTGTGTTTCTGCAGGCCTTTCGTGCCCGGCCATCTACTTCCTGGGTGACCCCCACCAGCAGATGATCTTGTTAAACTAATTGTGCAGCATGCCTGGAAGGCCGTGGACAATATAGAACCTGTCCCCCGGAGGCCGGACAAAATTTTATCTACACCTGAAGACCAGCCCCATTGGTCAAAGCAGCTGACAGTTGATTCTATGGTCGTGGTGGCGGCTACCAAGAGGGAACTGGCAGAAGATAGTTCCACTGTCCATCCTCCAAACAGGGAGTACCGGACCATGGGCAAATTAGGGAAGCGGACCTATGCATCAGTGACCTTTGCCATTTGGACGCTGAATTATCTGGCACACTTTACTCGTCTCCAGAGAGGCCTAATTTCTGAAATGTCCTCCTCTTTGGTGGGGGTACTGCCTGATGAGGTATGTGACATTGTAGCCTCGCAGCTAGCTACCCTTGAATCCATCTCAAACTCCTCGATGCGTTTGATATCTCATACCACCGAGGGGGCAGCTTGAGCTGCCACATCTGGTATTGTCATGAGACGTAATGCTTGGATGCGATTGTGTGACTTTGCAGACCCCTTTAAATCTTCCTTCATCAATGCACCTGTTGACGAATCTGCACTTTTCGGACCCAAGGTATGAGACACACTTGCACGTAGTGAGAAAGATGGAAAGACCTTGTCTGCTGTGGGCATATGCTTTTCCAACCCCCAAAGGTCCTACTCCAGGAACCAGAAGGGAGGAAAGATATGGTTCAAGAAATCCCAAGGATCCTTTCATGACACTTGTGGTGAACAATCCCCTCTGGGCAGAGGGGGCAACTCATGTGGAAGATACCCCTTTCAGGGTAGAGGGGGTCCACGTAACCAGGGAGCCAGAGATTCTTTCTCCGGCAGACCCTACCAGCGCTCCTGAGCAGCAGCCCAATTGCTTTCCTCTGGAAGCAGTCGGGGGTCGTTTTTCTCTGCATCTATCAGCCTGGCATCGTATTACTACTGATGTTTGGGTGCAGAGAATAATATCCAGAGGCTACCAAATACCACTCGACTTAACTCCCAGACCCGTCAAACGAATCCCTGATGGTACCACCCAATCAGATTGAATTAGCAGCCTTAGAAATAGAAAAACTGTTAAGAAAAAGAGTCATCCAACCAGTCCCACCAGAACAGACAGGATCCAGGTTTTACTTGAGGTTCTTTTTAGTGCCTAAAAAGACAGGGGACTGGAGACCAATCCTGGATCTCAGCCTACTGAACAAATTTATCAAACCTCAAAAATTCCAGATGATCACAGTACAGTCCATTCTTCCCTTCCTAGGGAGGGACAATTGGATGTGCTGTATAGACCTACAGGATGCGTACTACCACATAAAGATGGATCATCGCTCCCGGAGGTTTCTCTGCTTCCGGCTGGGAGCCAATCACTACCAGTTCAGGGCACTACCATTCGGTCTCTTGACAGCCCCCCCAAGTGTTCACCAAATGTATGGCAGTTGTGGTAGCCCATCTTCGACTATAAGGATTCCAGGTGTTTCCCTATCTAGACGACTGGCTCCTTACCGCCCCAAACAGGAATCTCCTAGTCCGCAGCCTCTCTTACGCTCAAGGTCTCGCTCCCCGCCTGAGGATTACAATCAACAAATACAAATCTCAGATGTCCCCATTGAAGACACTGGAATTTATTGGAGCGGTCTTCGACACAGCATCCTGTCAAGCTTCTCTCCCCCCTCACAGGCTTTTGAAAATAAGACACCAAATTCAAGACCTTCTTCCTCACACGTTTGTACCAGCATGTCTTGTACTGCAACTCTTGGGCTCCATGGCAGCTGCCATTACTTTATTACCACTGGCGAGACTCCACATGAGAATCCTGCAGTGGCTCCTTTCCACACAATCGTCCTTGTTAACCCACCCACTCAACCACATGATACGCCTTACAAACCGTTGCAAGGAAGAAATGCTATGGTGGATGGAGCCACAAAAGAATCTTTGGTGTCGACCGTTCTGTCTCCCCCAACCCACGGCCATGGTGACCACGGACACTTCACTGTTAGGGTGGGGGGGCATTTTCAGGGAAAGACTGTCCAAGGCACCTGGACCCCCATCGAGGCCAACTTGCACGTACATGTCCTGAAATTGAGGGCAGTTCTCTTAGCGTTGCAAGCATTCCATGCATCCCTACCCTCGGGGACCATTGCAGTTCAGTCAGACAACATGTCAGTCATCTGGTATATATATCAACAAACAAGGCAAAACTAGATCTTACCCCGTGTCGGGAAGCCATGAGGATTTGGCACTGGGTAATAGCTTCCAGTTGCTTTCTTATAGCAATGCACATTCCCGGGAGTTCCAACCTTATTGCGGAAAATCTGAGCAGGAACATCCTGATGCTCCACGAGTAGCAACTCAACCCTATAATAGCAGATCGGATCTTCCAACTTTGGGGCAAGCCTTGCTGCGACCTGTTCGCTTCCCCCCTGAACTACAAATGCAGGAGCTATTTTGCCTTGACCCCCCCCCCCTCAGAGGGAACCACCGTGGGACGCTCTAACGCACGATGGCCACCGGGTCTTCTGTATGCCTTTCCCCCATTTCCCCTCATTCCAAAATTTCTCCAGAAAGCTCAGAGGTTGAAAAGCAAAGTGATCCTCATTGCTCCCTACTGGCCACATCAAGTCTGGTTCCCATTTCTATGGCCTCCTCTGATTCACAGCCTGTGGATCCTGGATCATTCCCAGGACCTGTTATCTCATCCTGAGGGATTAATTCATCCGAACCTGCACAGTCTCAAGCTCACAGCTTGTTTCCTCCACTTCCAGTGATTGCCAGGCTGCCTGATATCCCATCTCCTATTCGTGAAATTCTTCTGGCCTCACACAAACCTTCCATTAGAAAGGTTTATTCTAGTAAATAGACTAGGTTCTCTATTTGGGCCAAAGACCAGAACTCAGACCCTATTCAGAATATTCTACAGTACCTGACTACTCTTCTACATGCAGGAGCCTCAGCTTCAACGATCACTGTACATTTAGCAGCTATCGCCAATTTTCATAATGGTCTTGATAATTCTTCAATTATATCACACTGCCAATGCAAGACCTTTTTGAAGGGAGTATTACATATTAAACCTCCGGTCAAGCCTCCCTTAGAACCCTGGGACTTGACTCTGGTGCTTCAGTCTCTCACAGGCTCTCCCTTCGAGCCCTTTGATTTATGTGATTTGAAATGTATGTCATGGAAAACCATACTTCTAGTAGCACTCACCTCAGCGAGAAGAGTATCTGAGCTGCAGGCCTTGTGTCAAGAGTCCTTACTTGATCTTCCACACGGATAGGGTGTCCCTTCATACTGACCCTTCTTTCTTGCTCAAGGTCATTTCTGGCTTTTCCATTAACCAATCTGTTGACTTGCCGGTTTTCTTCCCAAGGCATTCTAATAGAGGGGCGAACCTTTTGCACACCCTTGATGTGCACCGGCAGCTTCGTTGTTATCTGGACAGGACTAAATCTTTCAGGAAAACAAACCAATTGTTTGTGGCCTTTGCAGGACCCAGATTGGGTAAACCTGTTTCCAAAGTGACTTTATCCTTTTGGCTTAGAAACGTCATTACTTTTATCTACCAACAGAATAAGCTACCCTTACCTTCCAGAATAAAGGCTCATTCTACCAGATCTATGGTTACTTCTGTAGCTTTTCATTCCAGAGCCTCTATGGATGATATATGCACAGCAGACACTTGGGCAAGACCTCGTACCTTCATATCTCATTACAAATTGGATTTTTCCTCAGGGGACGAGCATCTTTTTGTTCTATGGTGCTCAGGAATATCCTTCCTTAGGGCCACCCAGGACTCAAGTAGCTGGGGACTCAGTCCTATCTGTAATGTATGAACAAAAGATTTACATCAGATAAAGAAGTTATGTCTTACCATAACATTCTGTCTGTGGTGTACATCTTTTGTTCATTCATTACTTCCCGCCATCCTTCCCCTTGCCTAGATTCCTGGTGGACCTTAAGAACTCCTGGTTAGGGTATTTGTTCAGACAGAGCCTCCAACCTTTTTTCCTATTACTACATCTTCTATCTAGGGCGGGCAAACTCAATCTGGAGTATCTAGGAGAGGGGCATTGTGGGTAGGTTCTTAGCTGAGCGTTTTTGAGTTGTGCCAGCTGGAAAACGGCCGTATCGGTTCCGAGGACAGAACTGAGGTCCTATCTGTAATGAATGAACAAAAGATCTACAACACAGATGGAACGTTATGGTAAGACATAACTTCTTTTTTTGTATTCACCTTCTGTAACTTCAGAACCTTGAAAGCAACTCAGCCACCACATTTACATCCTACCTGCTAGAGCTTGTTTTTAATTGGTTATTTTCCATTTTCCTGCAAAGAACTGAGGAAAGTATCATCTTGCTGTTCCTGAGGATGTTCTGCACGTCTGTTAGAGAAGTCTTGGAATGCCTGTGGAGACTGCTAGAAAAATGCTTTGCCATATGGCACATATGATTATGGCTAGTTCAAAAGAAAAATCATGACTTGCTGCCTGGCATTGTCTTCTAGGTCAGAAGGAATATTAATACTGTCATAACCTGTTCACACCTTGTAGTGCTGCACAAGTGGGAGGCCATAATTAACTGTCCTAAACGTAATTTGTAGTTTTTCAGAAAAAAATAGCACTGACGAGATCTTCTGTAATGTAGTAGTTAATGAATGCTATCAGTTGTGTATCTATATTTTCTGAGACATGATGTGCCAGTGATATACTTTAAAAAAGCATGGAAATCAGAGACTTTAGGGGAATAAGTAGGAGCCTGTGATGGTAATAAACCAAAGACAGTAGTGAAGATTTATAAGAACTGTGAGAAGAAATCATGAATAAATACTGTTAGCCTGGTAATATCTGCTCTGCTAGTAAATTCTTTCAGTCTTAACTTTTGTAAATTATAGATTTTATGTTTAAGCATCAGATATTTCTGATTATTGACCCTTTTTTGTCCCAACTTGTATCTGTTTTACTGTTCTCAGTGTCTTACGACTGACAGATAGATTTTTCCTATTTCAGTGACCGCCATGAGTATGACTGAAGATGAGAAGTTTGCTGTAACCACTGGCTGTAGAAAATTGACCAATGGAAGCCACGAAGACTGGAATCTTTTGCCATTTTATTCAGCACAATCAACTGGGGGAGGGTGGAGACACATGGCTGGGAATGTATATGTCAACTGTCAGCATATCACTACACTCCACATTCTGCATGTTTGCTGCAATAACACGTCAATATTTTTCTTCTGTGTCTTAAACATTCTGGAGTTTTGTGGAAAAATGCAGTTCTCCCATTAAGTTATTTGTTACAATTAATGCATTCTTGCTCAGCATTGGTATTTTTGATAAATTTCTAAAAGGTACCCATATTAAAATATTGCATCCCATTTCGTGATCTCATCAGCCAGCATCGAATGCACTTTAACCCCGATACTTTTTTGTTTTGCTTTTATGCTGTACTAACCCTGCTAAATGCTGGGGATATCAAGGCACTACCCTTTTCCTAACTGTGGTTGAGTAAGGCTGTGAAGATGTGACTGCAATATCAGCCTGAAAAGTGTGATTCATGATGAATTTTGGGTTGCCCTCCTAGGGGAGAGAGAGATCTCACCTTCATGGTACATTCAGATCCTTTGAGGAGGCGACATTGCATATTGCTTCTGACTTCTGCCATTTGTATATGAAGAGCATTCTAATAAATGTAAACCAGTCACATGGCTGCTTCAGTTCCATGGTACCACAGTTTTTCGCTGCCCCAAAATATATGATAATGCCACATTTTGGTGCAGTACTCAGGTGGTAGCCATGTTTTATATTGGTTGCACATGTGGCTCAAAGCATTCCTATTCATGTTTGAAATTTCTCCATCCAGTGTTCAATGTCCCATGACCCATTCCCCCAGACTATCAGAAGAACACAGGTAGAGTTACTCTAATCAGCAGCTGGACAAAGTTTGGCAACATTTGTCTTGTGCTGTCAGGTGTGAGTGATTTTCTTATTGTTTACTTGCTTAATACAGAATACACAAGTGGATATTTCTTTTTTATCTGTCTGAGCTGTAAATTTTCTTTGTAGGCTTGGCAGTTGAGTTGCAGAAGTTGTGTTCATGTTACTTTTGATATGACTGAAATCTGGAAAAACTGAACAAGGAAGCCTTTTGATACAAGGCTAAGCCCACATGTGTGGTTGTAATAGCACTGCTGCTTTTGTGTTAGAAACAGACAAGCTAGGATACGCCAGTTATGCATGTCAAACTGACAGCCTGATAGTGCAGGGCAGATAGCTGGTAACCTGGATTCAGTGAAGGACTTAGTTCCTCAGAGGATGGTCTAGGAAAGAAGTGCTGAGGGTTGCAAGACAGCTGTCCTTTCCCAGTCAAAGACTGGCACCTTACTAGCCCCGGTGCAGATCAGAAGCAAAAGTGATATATTGGCTTGTAATATGTAGGGGATGTGGTAGCAGCAGCTGTCCCGTGTGCGTGTACGTAGAAAACACATTACTTGTTTCCTTACCTAATAACAGGAAAAAATGTGGCAGAAGCTGTCTGTCTGCCAACTCTCATAGTACCTGATGGTCTTTATTGTTACTTAACCTTTTTTTTTTTAACAACTCTCTTCTGCAAGAGCTCAGAAGGTTGACATTTCCAGGTGAGTGATGCTGATCTGGGCAATTGGAGAGTTCTTCATGAAGGCAATGCACATGATATGAGAGAGAACAGAAATCCTAAAGTTGTTCTGACTTGGTCAGATTTACAAAAATGTCTAATTTTGTACTTGAACTACTAGCCCCCATGCACCTACTCTGATCAGGCCTTCGGTAGTGTTAAACTGAAAATCTGGGTTTTGTAAATCAAGATTGCTGTATAAAATTCACTTTATGTGTCCAGGTTTTAATGCCTCATAGTAATAAAACACAAAGTAAACTGAACAGATTTTTTGTGGTATAACAGTAGTCCAAAAATGTTATAGGTTCATAAGTAAGTACTAGGCTAACTGCTCTTGAGGGCCATTTCTTGCATAGCCAGTTTCTCTCAAACTTAAGAATTCAATTCTGTACCTTGTGTCTGTGATGTAGATACCTTAACTATTATCCCGAACCCCCCACCCAGACTTTCAGATTTTGGCTTTATAGCAGCTCCTCTGAGTAGTTCTCCTAGCTTGGCACATGCACAAGAACCAGACAACATAGTGACCAGGGTCCGTAATGTACACACACACACACACACACACACACACACACTCTTCAAAATAAGTTGCATCAAAGTACAGTAAACTCTCCATTAACCGGAAGTCAAGTAACCGGCAAAAAAAAAAATATTGAAGCAATACAGTACACTTTTTATGTGTTGCACTTTGTTTTTCCCCATAGAAACATGCCTTACGTTTTTAGAGTTTTAGAATTTTGAAAAGGAAGATGGGAATAAATTCCCTTTCTCCCCAACCTGAGAACAAGTCAAACCAAACGAATAGTATAGGGTACAGTATTAGGCCTATTTTTAATAGTAATTCTCAAGCAACCAGAAACTATAGTTATCCGGCATCTACCAATCCCCATGGGTGCCGGTTAACTGACTGTTTACTGTAGATCTTGATTTTTTTGTGTTGCATGAATTAATGAATGGAGATCTTATAAACTGCATTTGTGCTGAGATTATTGTCAAGACAGTTTTTTTTTTAAAAAGAGGAAGAGATTTATTCACAGCTTCTGCAAGAATGTCAAATAGTAGAGCTTGATACACAAACTGATATAATTTTTTTTGAAGATTGTTTTCCTTGTCCACATAATCATAGGGCTATTTTTTCAAAATACTGCAGGGCTCCTTAAATTTCATTCTAGAAAAAGTTTTCTGTTTGGGTATCTCCAACAATTTTCATTCTTTTTTTCTGATTTGTGATGCATTCATTATGTCTTTTACTCCTCTACCATTTTTGGAGGGGGGGGGGGGCAAAATACCTGTAAGAAATATGAAACTCTGATTTTCCCAATTGGTTCCAGTTCTGACTCCTTATTAAACCACCATTTTTTTCAGGAGAAAGGAGAAGGAAAAACATATTTTATATCGAATATCTTTTATTAAAAGGTTACTTGAGAAACACCACTTTTCTTGTTGACTTTTTGTTTTCTAAAGGAGCAAGTCAGTGCTGTAAAGTATTGGAGGTTAAGCAGTGGCATTTTTTTTGGGGGGGGCATATGACAACACTTTTTACCTCGGGTGTTTTATCAGGCTCATCTGCAGCTAGGTGGAAGTGGGGGAGGGAGGCATCTCATATGACTGTGTTGACCTCACTGTGCGCCCTCCACTTTACCTCATTTTCCACTCTCATACCATAGTCAAAACCCAGTATGATCCAGATTGACCAGGAACAGAATTATGTAACTTACCTGTGTTGTTTAAATTGAGCAGTTTATGTTTGTCTTTTTGTTTTGTTTTTGGTCATTCAAAGGAGGCTTGTTGCTCAGAGATATGTAAAATGCAGTGACCAATGTAAAGTAATCTTGTCTGCAGTGTCTTTACTGTGTTTGTTAAACTTTCCTGTGAAGTGTCCTCATCACCTTTACTGTATTATATTCTTATTGAATGCTGTAAACATTTTATTGTGACAGTGTGCGTGTCTTAACTTCTGTAGACATGAGTATTTATTCCATAATGATTCTAAAGAGAGGATGCAATAAAAAAATAATAGAAAAGATAAATGTCAAAAATGAGTTGGAAATTGTGTACTTGTTTTCTATAGTTCAGAGGTGAAATGATTCTGACATTAAGACTGCCAAAGCAAATCTATACAGGTAGGACATATTTTGAAGCTTTTTCCCTGACTTATGGTTGATATTGCTGATAGAGTTTAAAGTTCATGGTTCAAGCATGTTTTAGCTGTAGGGGCTGACAGATCATGTGCTGTGATGGAAAAACATGTTTATGGTTTACAGTATGAAGCAATAACTGTGGATGTCCACTTTCTAAGGAGAAGTCCCATCACAAATGGGAAGATGAGCTCAGAGGACAAGACAGTATTACTGACTATTAGAGGTGTATGCTCAGTTCACATCTAAAATGAAGTTCTTCACACAAAAAAAAAGACTTTTTTTTTAAACACTGCATCTGATTTTGTCAATTATCATTCCTTCTTCAACTGATGGGTTTGGACCTGACTCAGCTACTTGTAAAAGCTCATGGCAATCCAAACTCTTCAGCTTCTCCCTTACCCATAATGCATCCTCCCCATTACCTCAGATCTCGTTTACCACCATTAGGTGAAAGGCATGGTTATTTCACCTTCGAGCTATCGACATAGATAAGTGCGATTTCTGGTAGTTTTTTGCTATCTTAAATTTCTATTTTTCAATCTTTGTACTAGGGTACTCTAAGTACAATCAATAGTATCACTCTGCACTTTTCTTTCTCCCTTACCTTCTACGTTTTAACAAAGCCCTACTACCTTTACAGGTATGTAGTCCCTTTTTCTTCCTTTCTAGTTTAAATAAAAATATAAACCTTAATATGATATGTATGGTTTTTTTTGTCTGCCTTTCGTTTGTTGTGCAAAATCTTCTGTAGCCTTCCTGAACTGTTACTGTGTTTTTTTTTTCTGTCATGGCTAAAAAAGAGAAAACCCCAGCAAGGTTTAAGAAGTGTGGGAAATGCGACCAAAAGATATTCTGATGTGAACACGCTTTGCACCTACTGTCTTGGCCCCTGCACTTATAGTAGAGTTGTGCGATCTGCTATTCCTTTAACCCCTGTGCTTTGGTAGAGCGTAAAAATAAATTAATCTTAAAAGGACTTCTACTGTCCTCCTTTGGTGATGCTGTTTCTGGAGAAACTTCTAAAATATGGCCTAAGTCATCTCTGAGCTCTTCTTCAGTTTCATCGAGGACCTCGAAGAAAGTTTCAAAAAGGCCTTCTTCAGATCCAACAGTTCCTTCAGATCCATCTAAGAAGAAGAAGATTAAGTTGTTGGATCCGAACCCTTGGATCAGACAAAAGGAAAAAGTACCTCCTCGGATTGGACAGTTTCTTCAGGTCCAAGGTCTCTGAAAACACAAGGTTCATTGGCTCCTAAGACCTCCAATCCTCCTACCTTTTTGGACACTCTACCTAGGAGAATGCACTCACCATCTGTGGACCCTGTCCTTATAAGATGCCTTATCCTTTTCTTTACAGACTGGCTATACCTCCAGGCATCCTTTTGCTGTTCTAGGAGTCTCACAGTAGAAGATGTGGAGAGAGTAGTGAGACAGATGCTTTCATTGCAGAGCCTCCCAGTGGTTGTTTTGGCTCCTACCCCTTTGGGTCAAGAAGCCCTTGTATCTAAGACTCCACCTTTGACTCTTCCTCCTCTGCCTCCCTCATTGGGTTTGAAGACCTTGTATCTGAGTTGTCCAGGCCTGTCTTCAGGTCTGAAGATCACTGTATCCCCTGATCAGAAGTTTGCTCTGAGATCCTCCGCGCTATCAGATCCAGAGAGCTTTCTGAGCCATTTCTACTCTGGCGGATCTAAGGTGTTTCGTTTGACTCTGAGGGCTTCTGAGTTTTCTTTACACCTCAGATCTTCGGCAAGGGTTTGTTTGTCTCCGACTTCTGTCTTGGGGCAGCTTTCCTCATAGGCTGAGACCAGGGATCTAAAAGCCCACCTTTCGGACCCAGGTTCTTATCCCTCTCCGGGAAGGTTGGCCTTTAGGACTTTAGAAAGAGCCCTGTCATTTTTCATGACACATATGGGTCCTATTCCCTTGGCGGAGACATTGTTGAAATCCTAAAACAGAGAGGTGGCTGAAAGCCCAGCAGTCCTTTGTCAAAGAAATCTGTGCTCCTTGAGGCTTTTGGTACCGGCCCATCTATGTCTTGGGTGATTCCACCTGCTGACGAGCTCCTAGATTTGGTCTTGTGGCAGGTGTGGAAGGAGCTTGACTCCATTGAGCCAGTATCAAAGAAGCCTGACAAAATTATATCTCCTCCGAAAGACAGACAGTTCTGGTCCAAGGGCCCCCCTGTTGTTGCCATGGTCATAGCAGCGACCACCAGGAAGAAACTAGCCAACGAAAGTTCCTCTCTTCATCCCCCCAGCAAGGAGTTGTGGGCAATGGACATATTTGGGAAGTTTGTCTATGCTTCAGGGACCTTTGCTTTGAGGTCCCCAAACTACCTGGCACACTTCACCAGATTACAAAGGGATCTTATAAAGGAACTCTGAGATACCTTTGCAGGAACCATGTCTGAGGAGGTAAAGGATTCAGTCTCCTCATAGCCAACGACCATTCAATCAATATCAGACTCGTCCATGAGTCTGATTTCCAGTGTAGCAGAAGGAATCTCAAGGGCAGTGTGTCCAGGCATAACTGTCAGGAGACATGCATGGATGTGCTTGTGTGACTTCTTGGAGCCTTTTAAGTCTACGTTTGTCAATATTGCTTTTGACAACACTTCTCTTTTTGGCCCCAAAGTAAAATATATGTTGTTCAGGTGTGAGAAGGATGGAAAGACCCTTTCTACTGTGGACATGCATTTTTCCACCCCTAAAGATCCTTATCTAGGAATCACCGGGGAAGTGGAATAATGTGGTTCAAAAAATCACAATGATCTGTGCAAGACACACATGGAGGGTCTTCCACCAGAGACAGAGGAGGAAACTCAAATGGTAGATGTCGCCCTCATGGCAGAGGAGGCCTGCAACATCAAGGGTCCAGAGATTCTTTCTTTGACAAACCCTTCCAATGTGCTCCTGAACAGAAGCCTGGTTGTCCCCCTCTAGAGGCAGTCGGGGGTCATTTTTCCGTGCACCAGAGACTCTGGCCAGAGATAAAAGATACTTGGGTGGAAAGGATCACATCCAGAGGATATATAATTACAATTTCCCTTTCTCCTCCAACTTCCAAGAAATTCCCTGATGTACCACCCAATCAAAGGGATCAAGCAGCCATACAAATACAAAAGCTGCTAGACAAAAGTCATCCAAGAGGTTCCCCCAGACTAGAGAGGATCTGGAACTTGCTCAATATTCTTTAGTGCCAAAGAATGCAGGGGACTGGAGACCATTTCTGGATCACAGTAATCTAAACAGATTTGTTTGAAAGACAAAGTTCCCAATGGTTACGGTTCAGTCCATTCTTCTTTTTCAGAAAAGGGTGACTGGATGTGCTCAGTAGATCTCCAGGATGCATACTATCATATAAAAATAAACAGGCGGTCCAGGAGATTCTTAAGCTTCCAGCTAGGAGCCAATCATTATCAGTTCAGAGCACTGCCCTTTGACCTTACTTCAGCCCCAGGATATTCACTAAATGCATGGCAGTGGTAGCAGCTTACTTGAGACTGCAAGGATTCCATGTGTTTCCATACTTAGTCGACTGGTTCATTTCTGCTCTGAACAGGCATCAACTCATCATGGCAAGTGAATAAGTCATTCATGCTTGCACAAGATTAGGACTAACCATAAATTTCAAGAAGTCAAATCTAGAGCCAACTCATATTCTAGAATTCACAGGAGCTCTAGTAGACACAAGGTCAACAATAGCCTCTCTTCCCCTTCCTAGAGTTCAAAAATTAAGGTCACAAGTCAACAAAATATTTTTCAGTACCACAGTCTCTGCTCGCTTAGTACTACAAGCTCAGGAGTCAATGGCAGCAGTGAGAACCATTGTTCTGCTAACCAGCTTTCACATGAGGATTCTCCAATGGATGCTGGCATCTCAGTGTTTGATTTTTCAAATCCCCTTGTCGGTCACAGCATGAATTACGATTCTTGCAAGAAAAGTCTTAGGTGGTGGATCCAGTTGGATCAGATGGTACAGGGTCACCCATTTGTTCCCTCACATCCCAAGGCCATAGTGACCACGGATGCTTCCCAGTTAGGGTGGAGGGCATTACCTGGGAAAGACAGTCCAAGGCATGTGGTCCCCGAAGAGGCCAATTTGCATATCAGTGTTCTAGAGTTGAGAGCAGTGCTTTTAGCATTGCAGGCATTTCAGGAGGCTCTCCCATCAGGAATGATTGCAATTCAAACAGACAATATGTATGTGGTTTGTTACATCAGCAAACGAGGAGGAATCAGACGGTACCCCCTATGTCGAGAAGTGCTAAGGGTGTGGCAATGGGCAATATCTTCCAACTGTTTTCTCTTAGCAATGCATATTCCGGGGAAGTTCATTGTGCTAGAAGGCAAACTGAGCAGTTATATTCTATTACCTCGTGAATGGCCCCTCAGTCAGAAAGTGGCAGAACAAATTTTCCACAAATGGAGCCAGCCATGTTGCGACCTCTTTGCATCCCCCTAAACAACAACTGCAGCAGCTACTTGGCCTTCATCCCCCCACAGGGAGAGTCACCAAGGCATGTTTTGTTGCATGTTTGGTCCCCCAGATTGCTTTATGCATATCCCCTAATTCCTCTAATCCTGAAATTCCTTCAGAGAGCTGCCAGGTTCAAGACTAGAGTTATCCTCATAGTCCCCTTTTGGCCTCAGCAGATTTGGTTTCCGTTCCTGTGGCCTCACTTACTTCATTAACCTTGGATTCTGGACCCAGTTCCAGACCTCCTGTCTCATCCGATGGGCATGACACATCTGGACCTTCTGAGCCTCATGCAGAAAGCTTGGTTTCTCCAATTTCAATAATAGCCAGACAATCAATGCTGTCTTCCCCTGTGCATCACATCTTGTGTCTTCCCTTAACCCATCCAGTAGGAAACTAAACACTAGTAAGTGGAAGATTTGTTCGGTAGACTACTCAGAAGCATATAGATCCTTTTTTGGCACCAGTTAGTCATGTGCTAGACTTCTTGACACAACTTTTTAATCCGGGGGCTAGTTCTTCAACAGTGAAAGTCCAATTAGCAATTTCTAATTTCCACAATGGATTTGATGGCCACTCATTAGCCTCTCACAAACTATGTAAAGCCTTTTTGCGAGGCACAGATGTTCTTTGTGTTTCACTGTTGCAGTCATCACATTTGGGTTATCTGCTTGCAGTAGCCCTCAGTCGGCCTGATTATTAAAGTCTTGGGTCCTGCATCGGTTGCTGTCTCATCTTCCATGACATCAGGTAGCCAGGGGTATAAAGCATGCAGCCGATGCCATTACATCAGTCTTTCTTGCCGGGCGGTGCCCGAAACAGAAGCAGTTCGCAAGTGCCGGTCGGCCGACTCCTGAAATTTTCGTTTTAGAGTTTCAGATCCGAAGTTTTCAACTAAGCTAAGTACCCCGTTGGGGATCCTTTTTCTTGCTCTAAACCGATGTCAGTAAAAGTTAACAATTGTATTTCTTGTAGAAAGCAAATGCCTCATAAAGATTTTAATTCGTACTGCATTCCTTGCTTAGGCCCAGACCACAATGTACCTTGCTGTCAGTTTTGTGCCTTATTCAAACCTCTTACTATTTGTCATCAGTTCTTTTACACATCTAAATATTTTGGTACTCAGTTCAATTATCCAGAAATGGCTTCGGTAAGCCACCCGTCTACCGACATTCCGAAAAAACATAAAGATAAAGACAGAGACAGACCGCTTAGTTCCAAAAGCTACCGATGACGCTTCTCCTAAGCTAGTCACCGGTACTCAGTGAGGAGCTTTCGCAGCCCCTGTTACCCGCTACTTCAGATTCGCAGGCCTCTACTGTGACCCATTCAGAGTCCAGTATGCCGCGAGATGCTTCTTCGACTGTGGAACCTGCGGATGTCTCTACCTTAGATGGGTCCGAAGCCGCTGTGCAGGCACCGGCTTCTGAGGGTGTATTCAGGCCTACTGACTTGCATATTAAACTGACACCATCTTCTTCCTCAAGGCCTAAAACTCGATCCATGCCTAGAAAACCAATGCCCAGACTGCATGGTCAGGCCCCTATGCCTAAAAAACAAATGATAAGAATGGTTGAAGACCTTATTACTCTAATCAGGGGAACCATCTTTCCCTCTCTAAGAGACCTAGGACTGATTTTCCTTCTGATTCTTCTGATCAGGATTCTGAAATTTCTGTTTTCTCTGATGACAAGGATTTGCCCTTATCTACTGATGAGGATTCTGATGCAGAGGACTCCATTCCCTCTGCTTCCCCTCCACAGGATTTCTCTTTTGGTGAAACCTTGAATACTATTAGGGAGCATTTTCACTGGGAAAGCCAGGATTACTCTGACTCCAAAAAGAGGCTTAGGGAATTCTTACTCCTGCCTCAACACAGGCCTTTAGCTATCCCTCCTGTACTGGACATTGTAGATGATGCCTTCTTGCAATCTAGCCTGGCCCCTGACTCTTTACCTCCTGCTCCCAGAAAACCTGATAGGTATTACAGGGTACCTGACTCTCACAAGTTCCTCTTTAAAAATCCTACTGCGGATCCTGAGACCATTTCACAGGGACCCAAGGGCATTAAGGCTACTATTGCCAAAAATCCTACCCCCTCTGATATAGATTCCAGGGCTCTGGATAGATGGGGTAAGAAGGTGTACACTTCTGCAACCTTGGCCATTAGGGCCTTAAACTGCCAGTTTCATGTGTTAAAGTATCAGCAGCATGTTAGTGGATTGGTTAAACAGAAAATTATGTTGATTCCTGACTGTGCTGAAAATAAAGATTTACAGGATTTAATGCATTCTGCTGAACAAGTTGGAAAACATACTTTGCAATGTGGTTTTGATTTATTAGAGGCATCTTGCAGGGCTGCTGTCACTGGGTATGTACTAAAAAAAGGCACGCTTGGCTTAAGGAGCAATAATTGCCAGATCATATTAAAGCTAAATTACCGGATGCTCCCTTAAACCAAGACCGCCTGTTTGGCAGCAAAGCAGAAGTACGTAAAAAGATGGAGGAAAAAGCTAAATCTATGCAAACTATTAAAGATTTTCTGCAAGTACAGCCTCCCAGATTTAGGAGGCATTGGCCCTCTAAGAATTGGTCCTTTACTGCCTCTTCCAGGCCTTCTCAGTCTAAACCCAGAACCAGCAGAGCACCCAGGCTTCAGTCCCAAGGTACTCACAGGCCTAAACAGTGGGGGGCTCCCACGTCCAAAGCAGGGAGTAGTAAGACTCCCCCTATGGTAAACTGTCTCAATGACTTAACTTTAAACCTTCCAAGCCCTGTTCAACTGAATGTTCCTTTAGGGGAAAAGATTGCCCTGTATGCAAAGAATTGGGAACTCATTACCCAGGACAAATGGGTTTTAAATATAGTTTCCCAAGGATACAGATTCCACTTCCACTCCTTACTAACCCCAAATGGTTGGCCAGACCTACCTCCAAATCAGTGGGCAGAGGCTCAAAAGCAAGTCCTCTCTGTTTTAAGCATCAGGACTATTCAACCTGTCCCAGAAAAAGAATGGGGGCAAGGTTTCTACTCAAGACTTTTCCTGTTACCCAGAAAAGACAATTCCTGGTGTCCTATCCTGGACCTGTCCATCTTAAACACATTTTTGGTAATCCCAAAATTCAAGATGCTAACTCTTCATCAGCTGCTTCCCATGCTAGGCAAAGATGCCTGGTTGGCAACACTGGATTTAAAGGAAGCCTACCTGCACATCCCAATAAGGGAATCTTGCAGAAGATACCTATGCTTCAGAGCAGGCTACATGCACTATCAGTTCTCTGCACTGCCCTTTGGCTTATCAACTGCACCTAGGGTATTTACAAAGTGCCTTGCTCCAGTCATTGCATTTTGCAGGCAAAGAAATATTCAAATATACCCATACCTGGACGATTGTCTAATTCAGGCAGAAAGCTAAGACATACTATTAAATCATCTGGCATTTGTAAAGAAATTGCTTACGTCTCTGGGGTACACCATAAACAAAAAGAAATCACATCTTGTACCCTGCCAACAAATTGTATTCCTGGGAGCAAGCTTGAATACAGCTTCCCAGATGGCCTACCTCACGCCAGAGTAAGAAGTTCATTTGACAGTGTACTTCAAACTGCTAGCCACAAAGACCCAACTATCTGTAAAGAAAGTACTGCTGAAAGTAGGGTTCATGGCCTCTTGCATTCTACTAATTCCATATGCAAGACTAAATATGAGGAAATTACAATGGTATCAAAAAAGCCTATGGTGTCAACATTCTCAGGATCTAGAATCAATGATTCTTATCATACATTGTCTACAGATAGAGTTCCTTTGGTGGGCAGAGTCCTGCCACCAAAACAAGGGACTGACATTCACTCTACCCCCTGCCCCCAAATCCTAACAACAGATGCATCAGACTATGCATGGGGAGCTCACTTGGCAGGGCAGTGGATTCAGGGCAAATGGAACCCAAATCAGATGCACCTGCATACCAATCAAAAAGAAATGTTAACTTACAGAATGCTCTGACAGCCTTCAAGGGCCACATTCTTCGAGGACAATTATTGTTAAAGACGGACAACACCACTGTTATGTGGTACATAAACAAGCAGGGGGGAACCCACTCATACCCTCTCTGCAGACTAGCCATGGCTCTGTGGAACACAGCCTTGAGCTACCAAGTACACCTACAGGCTCAATTCCTGCCAGGAAAGCTAAATACACTGGCAGAAGACCTAAGCAGAAATCTCATGGACCCACATGAGTGGAAACTGGAACAATATTCAACATGTTGAGAAACAAATGGGGGAGCCCAGAGATGGACCTGTTTGCCTCCCCCAGAACTACCAATTGGACAAATTCTGCACAAGGACTCCCCACAAACAAGCTTGGAAAGTGGATGCCCTACCTTTCCCCCTCTGCCTGTCCTCCCCAAGGTACTGCTAAAGATCAAACAGGACAAACCAAGGACAATACTGATTGCACCAGACTGGCCACGCCAACACTGGTACCCCCTCTTCTGCAGTGTGTCACTGCTGACACCATGGCACCTGTCTCAGACCCCTGCCCTGGTATTCCAGCAGAAGGGCCAGATTCTGCACCCATAGCTTCAAACCCTGAACTTGGCAGCCTGGCTAATTACCTTAACTCTCTATTACCATCCCTCAGTAAGCAAGTGATGGATGTCATTATGGAGGCAAGGAGGCCTAGTACTAGAAAATCCTATGCTGAAAAATGGAAAAGATTCTGTTCCTGGAGCCAAACTCAGGGGGTAGGCACAGCAGCACCCAATTTACCCCATATTCTTCAATACTTAACTGAGATACTTCACAAGGGCCTTTCCTTTTCCTCCATCAAAATTCATGCCTCAGCCATTTCAGCTCATTACAATATAGCACCACCCCTCTTCTCTCATCTACTGCTGAAACAATTCCTCAGTGGGGCCAAAAACTTAAGACCATCTAGGAGAGCCCCTACTCCAGCCTGGGACCTTAACTTTGTATTGGAAAAGCTCACTCTACCTCCCTTTGAGCCAGCTGCAAATGCAGAGTTGAAATTCCTTTCTTGGAAAACAACCTTCCTTCTAGCCATCACTTCAGCAAGAAGGGCGCCTGAATTACAGGCACTCATGGCAGTGGAGCCTTTCATTATCTTTCATGCTGATAGGGTGGCTCTCAGGACCAATCCCTCCTTCATGCCCAAAGTGGTATCCAGTGTGGCCCTTAATCAGTCCATTCATTTGCCAACCTTCTTTTCTAATCCACAGAACAAAGGGGAACGAATAGTGCACTCCTTGGACGTGCACAGAGAACTTAGATTCTACATGGACAGGACTAAGACTCAGGAAATCTGAACAGCTGCTGGTTGCATTTGCTGCAGGGGCAGAGGGGAAGGCCATTTCAAAGCAAACCATTTCTACGTGGATAGGCCATTGCATTCATTTATGCTATAAACACCATGTAAAACATATCCCACAGGGGATAAGATCACATTCAACCAGGGCTGCATCTACCTCTACAGCCTTTCTCAGAGGTGTCCCTACCAGGGACATCCTAGAAGCTGCTACCTGGAGTTCTATACATACCTTCACCAAGCATTATCACTTGCCAATTTTTTCTAAATCCAGAGCTGGCTTTGCCACTGCAGTCTTGCAGGGCCTTATAGCGGGTCCTAATGCTATCTAATTACCTCCTCCCATCCTTAACTTTGGGAATCTACCCAAATGTGATGACTGCAACAGTGAAACACAAAGAACATAGTACAGTTGTATACACTTACCATAAATGTAGATGGTTGAGTGTATTCACTGTTGTAGTCCTGGTTACCCTCCCCCCGGCCCCCTGACTTCTATTGACGATACCTCTATTCTTGTTTAGTATGCTGAAAGCTTTTTGGTTCATAGGTTCATAGGTTTATACTAGGCTATCTGCCCTAAGGCATTTATAAGCCTAGCCCAAAGTTTTGTGGCTTACGCCACCCCTTATATGAAAAAATACTGTGCCCAGTAGTTTGTTGTGCCTCTGTCCAGCAGTGACACAGAGATGATTCCCGGGGTAAACCTACGATCTCCCATCCACAGGTCAAGATTTCTCTTGAACAGAGCCAACGAGGTGCTCTGCCTCACATGGACCGGGATTTTATTCCACAGCATAGGGAGTCTCTGAGTGATAAATCTATCCCTCCAGCACGTCCTATTTATATCCGTGCTAAGGTTTAAGTCGCTTGCTCTAGTGGTTTTGGTGGATTTGGATTTTTTGAGGTGGAGCATGTCCATTAATTCCAGGTTGGACATGGCCTTGTATGTCAGGCACATGTCACCTCTGAGCAAACGGTATGCGACTGAATAGAGCTGGAGTTTCTTCAATCTGGCAGCATATGACAGATTTTGGAGTCCCTTTATCCTTTTGGTGAGGAACTTTTGGGGTCTCTCCAATTGCTGCAGATGTCGGGTGAGATACATCCCGAATGGGGCATTGTACTCAATCATTGGTCTGATAAGTGAAGAGTACAGGGGAACAATGACCTCACTAGATCTGGATGTGAATCCCTTCATGATCAGGTGGGCAGTGTAGAAGGTCTTTCTAACCACTTTAGCAACGTGAGTGTCAAAAGAAAGGCCACTGTCAACCTGGGTCCCCAGGTCCCTGATAACCTCTTCTGTGCTTAGTGGATTGCCGCCTATATGGTAGCTTGGGGTTACCTTGTTTTTCCCGAAGGGTATGACTATACATTTTTTGGCGTTTAACTTCAGGCCATGGCTCTGGCACCAGCTATCTGTTTCCATGAGTCCCTTCTGAAGGATATCCGTGTCCGATGCACTTTCCACTATGGCACCCAGTTTGCAGTCGTCTGCAAACTTTGTCAGCCAAAGTCCTGCCATGTTGGCCTGTACTTCTGAGAAGTAGATGACGAACAATAGGGGGCCAAGGACCGAGCCCTGTGGGACACCACTTGTGACCAGCTTGGAGTCTGACATAGCACCAGCAACTCTCACCCTGTGGGTTCTGTCCTTAAGCCAGTTTGCAACCCATCTTGTGACATATGGGTTTACATTTAAGCTGGTAAGTTTTTCTACAATACCCGAGTGGGGTATTGTGTCAGCCTTTGCAAGGTCAAGCTAGGCTGTATGGACTGCCTTTCCCTCATCAATGGCCTTGGTGACTGTTTCGAAGAAGTCGACCAAGTTCAAAAGGCATGATCTGCCCTTGACGAAGCCAAACTGGGCCGGGTCCAATGTCTGCAAGTCCCCTATATCTTTGTTTATGAGCTCCATTATGATCCTCTCCATAGCTTTGCAGGCTAGACTTGTTAAGCTTATGGGGTGGTAATTGCCAGAGTCCGTAGAGGCACCGCCTTTGTGGAGTGGGACCACAGTTGCCGTACGCCACTCCTTGGGCACGTATCCTGTGGTAAGGCTGAGATTCAAACAGCTGCCTTATGTGCGGGTTTAATTCCTCATTTAGCTCATGTAGCACACAGCCGGGGACACCATCCGGTCACATTGATGCTGTGTTTTTAGCTTTAGAGGGAGCAGCTTTCATCTGCGCATTTGAGATGTCTGGGAGGCTACACTCCGCTGGGATAGTTATCTCTCCTTTAGGGGGGGAGAGGGGGGTGAAGTTTGCACTGAACCTGTCTGCCAGTATTTTGGCAATGTCTGTGGGTTCAGTGATTTTTGTATCATTTTGGACTAATTCTGAGCATATCTGGGAGTTTCCACCCAGGTTCCTAACATAGCTGAAAAAAGCCTTATGATTGCCCTTTGAATCCATGGCAATTTTTCTCTCAAAATTGGCCTTAGTTGATTTTATGAGTGCTCGTATTTTTTTACTAATAATGATCAGGGCTGACTTCCTTTTATGGATTTTGTTCTATCATGTAATAGCTTTCTCCTCTTATTGTAAAGTTTGTTAATGGCTGGGGTCCACCAGACTGGACGTTTGCCCTTTGTGGAAAGAGTCTTGGTTTTATTTGGGATTGCCTGATCCATGCAGTCCTGGAGGTGTTCATAGAAGGCATTTGTAAGGGCTTCCGCAGCTTGGGTTGTGGTTTCCACTGGCTCAGGGGCCTTGAAGGATACCACACCAGTCTTGAGTAGTGTGAAGTTTGCTTTTGAGAAGTTCTTCACTGTGGTCTTTTTTGTTTGGGGTGAGGGCGGGATGTGGATTTCCAGTGAGATTAGTTTATGATCAGCTCTCACCAATGAGGGATATACTTCTGGTGTGGAGTATTTTGTCCCCATGTTTGTGATAATGAGATCTAGTATATTTTCTCCTCTCGTGGGAACAGTGACTAGCTGTTCCATGGCATTTGAATTTATGAACTCCAGGAACCGTTGGGCTAGAAAGTCAGGGCTTGAGTAATGTTCCCAGTCTATATTCGGGTAGTTGAAGTCACCCAATATGATGGTGTTTGTAGATACATTTATACCCTCCAGTGTCTTCAGGAAGGCTGTGTGGGGTTCCTGAGTTTGAGAGGGTGGCCTGTAGCATGCTACAATTTGTAGAGCAGTTTTGCCTATGGTTAGTTGCACCTGGATGGTTTCCAAGCTTGTGCGTTGCCACCAACCTGGAGGTGTGGGTAACCTTTATGAATATGGATACACCCCCTCCTTTTGTGGTGTGGTCTGGATTTTGGGGCCGGAACGCATGATATGAGGTAAAACCTAATAGTGCCGGGGTGCTCTCAGGAGCCTTGAACCAGGTTTCAGTTACAGCACAGACATCGATATTCTCCATACTGAGAAGGGCCTCGAGTGCGTGCATTTTGAGATTTAGACTTCTGGCATTGAGCAGCATTACCCTCAGTTTCTTCCCATTTTTGTTTTCTAGGGTGGTAGGTTTAGAATTTGAGCCTTGCCTAAAAAAGGCACTATGGGGGTGGCAAGAGCCTTAGCCAATATCCGGAATCCCAGGGGTGACAGGTGCAAGCTGTCCCTTGCGAAGCAGTGTGGCTTGTCAAGCATGTCATCCCAGGCAGACAGACACTGGATCCTCTTTGAATGACACCAGACATTAAGCCAATTGTTAAAGCTGATCTTGTCTCTATATTGTGGCATCATTCTTGGTGAAGGAAGGATACTGCTCAGGGTCAGGGTCATACCTGCCTGGGCTACATAATCAGAGAGCTCCTCTATGTCTCTTTTCATGTAGTCCAGGGAGGTACGTCTCAGGTCGTTCACACCAGCATGGACAATGACTGTGTCATATTTGTACCTGCTGTGGTGTATTTGCTTTTTTTGTTGGAGGTGTAACCTTGTATATAATTGCTTCCCATTATGGGGGCACCTGACATCTGGTGCAAGAAAAACTGATGTAATGGCGTCAGCTGCATGCTTTATACCCCTGACTACCTGACGTCATGGAAGATGAGACAGTTTACTATTATAGTAATATTTACTACACATGCTAGATGTTCATAGACAATTACATTTCTATCTTCATAGGATGAAAAACATCAGAAAGACCTACCAGTTGTTTATATCTTTTGCTGGATCAAAGTTGGGTGCATCTGTTTCTAAGTCACCTTAGCTAAAATGGCTTACTGACTGTATCTTCTTTATTTGTAACAAGACAGGAATGGCCTTGTACAAGGTATGTGCTCATTCTACCAGAGCTGTAGCTACCTCTTCGGTTTTCAACTCAAGAACTTCCGTCGCTGATATTTGTTCAACAGCAACTTGGACTTCTCTCACACCTTTATCTCGCATTATAAGCTGGATCTGGTATCTAGAGGTAGAGCATCCTTTGGCTCAGTGGTGCTCAGAAATATCCTTCCTTGAATCTAGTCAGGGTTTTAAGTAGCTGGGGACTCTGTCCCATCAGTCGATAGAATGAAAATTGACATCATCAGATAAAAATGTTATGTACTCACCATAACTTTCCATCTGTGTTGTCGATTTTCATTCCTCGACACCCCTCCCACCAGCCCCCTAACTTTTTTAGGTTTCTTGTAGAAGAGTGAGAGGGTATAACAGTTGGTTTGCATCTTTATGCTCTAGAAGTGGCATTTCCCCTTCCTGTCTGAGACTCGGTTTCTCTCTCTTTTTGTTTTCATCCAAATTAAACAAGTATATGTATGAATGATAAGAGTATGATTTTCTTCGTGCTTGCAAACAAGATCTGAGGTAATTGGGGGGTGCATTATAGGTAAGGGAGACGCTCAAGATTTTGGATTACCACAAGCTTTTACAAGAGGCTGGGTCTGATCTGACGCCTCTGATCCCAAACCATCGTTCGAGGAGGAATGAAAATCGACAACACAGATGGAACATAACATTTTTTCCTAAATGCAATAACACATATGCTGTGTTGTGTGCTAATAGATATCATTACACAGCCAGGCTTGTAAATCATTTGCTTTGAGTGTATTTTAATATTTGTTCATTGTATGCCCCAGCATGTGTTCTTGCTAACATAATTCAACCACTTAGACTGTATATAAGAAACTAGCAAAAACTGCATCTAAAACATTCTAAAAAATAAATGCAAGCTGCAGTCCTTATCTAAACATCTCATATTTATTTGCAGTTACAAAACGAGTCATTTTTGGCATACTTATGCCTTTATTAAAGATATTAATACCAAATGGGGATTGTGTTGGGATAAAGACTAAATTAGACTGCATTTTGGCTGGTCAGGCTATGGCATACTTTTGCCTTTTTTGTAGAGAAACCAAGCATGATCACAGCATCTTTAAAATGGTTAATATTTTGAATCTGGTTTATGGTTTATCTAGGTGATGATCCCATGTAAGCAGAAGTTGCTTTCTGCCTGTTTGTGGACTATTTTCATTGACAACTCAGATTTCTGCTCTACAGATAGTAGTGGTGTCACAGACCAAGGAGAAATTTTTCTAGCAAACCCATGCATGCATACCCATATGCACACTCACATGCACATCATTGTAGAGAATGCAACCATAGATATTTTAGGTACAATTGATCCTTGCGTTTGCATAAGGGAGGCTCCAAATGGAGCTGATTTGATACTTTTAATAATTTGGGTGGTTAGCAAAGAATGTAATCTGATGAAGAACACCGGAGACTAGTGTTGCAGTCAAGCTCTTAAAATTCACATATATTTTAACTGAAAAGTAAATGCAAATTTTTAGACATGATTCAGTTTTGGGACTGGAAGTTGTTAAATGGGCTTCACGATTCACTAAATCTGTTACCCTGAATCTCTTAATTCTGTTGAGGCAGAAGTTCTGACTACTGTAATCCTACTATGGGGTGTCTGATTCATAATTGTTGTCAAGGCATTCTAGTAACTTTGCTGTGGACCTTCTGATTACTTCAGTGAGCCGTTGTTAGAATATTTGTTTATTGACACAACATGGACCAACTGCTGATTTGTCTGTTCTGCAGGTAAGAGCATTTTGGTAAGTGTCACTGTATAATTAGGTATTGTATTTTAGCTTTTTAGTTTTCATAATCCCACAAAACTTGAGTGTTGTGTTTAGTTTGAAAATGGAGTATTCCTTTTTCTTTGATGCCCTGTGATTTAGGCGTTAGAACATTAGAAATTGAGTGTGGTGTGCTGGATACTTGGAGGCTTATGTCTCTTCAGAAGTACATGTGCATTATGTGTGAAAATCAAAAAATGTGAATTTTCATCATTTTTGAGGAATTATTGTTTGCAGTTTCCTTTTTCTAGTATTGCATTTTTGCAGTTGTTCTATCAGCAGCCTTTAATTGCATTCACTTATTTAATTTTTGACCAAGGTAGTTCCACTAAAGTTATGGTCTCTCTTCAGGGGACACTGAAGGTAGTATTTCTGCAGACAGTGAAATGTAACCAATACATAGGGAAGTTCCTTTACTCTGCATTTGGGACGTTAATGACTGCCTTCTGGCACTGTCAGTGATCCATTGTTAAAGGCAGCAGGCAGAGGTGGAATTGGAGGTGGAAGTTACGTGCTGTTGATTTATCAGAGGTCAAGAAAAGCAGAGTAGCATATGAAAGTGGGAAATGGAATGATAAAGAAGGGATAGTGAATTATTAGATGATACAGAAATTGTTAAAAATGTCAAGTTACAGATTGATCATTTAGATATGAGGGAATTTTATGAAAATTGGGTAGAGTGATGGATTACTTCGAAATAAAAATTGAGTTAGGTAAAACTAGGAGTTGTGTAGGGATTATTGAAGTGCAGTGGGAGATATTCTGAATAAATTAAACAATAATTTATGGAAACAAATCTATAAATGATAAGGAAACATGAAAAAGTGGAGATGTGCGAGCAGTGGAAGGAAGGATGAAGTGTCTTTATTATTGAGTGTTAAAGGATGAGGAAGAATTCATATTGTGTCATAAAGATGAAGACTAAGAGGTGATTACTTGTACATATATATATATATATATATATATATAAGTAGCAGAAAATATTTAGAAGTGTTTGATGGGGAAAGAAGTGTGTGTTTTAAGTGAACAGAAGACCAAAGGAGAAGGAAGCTATTTCACTGGAAAATGTGATGATTGTGGGAGAATTGAAAAAGTCTTTGAAATAAGTAAAGGACAACAGAGACTATGGTGTACATGATGCATATTATAAAATTGTGGAAAATAGTAAACTGATGTATTACTAAAAGTACTGAATAAGTGTTTAGGCCATGTTGTAATTTAGTAAAATTCATCTAAAAGGGGAGAAAAGAGTGAGATAAACTGAACATTTTTTGTATTTATAAATGCTGACTGTAAGATATTGATTAAAATACTGAAACTTAGAGTTGAGGCAACAAAGTTACTCACTACACTGCTGTGCTACCCTGTTTTGTATGCCATTTTTAATTTTAATTAAAAACACCCTAGTTTCATCATAGTTAAAACATTGTAACTAGTGGCTTATACTGTGTCTGCAAACAGTTCCAAGTTTCATAATAATAAATAAATAAATAATACCATTTCAGGTTCCTGTTGGGGCTCCCACCTTGGAGGCTGTCACTCCTTAGCAGTTCTTAAGTCTGACCCTCACTTGGGAGTGGTCTCCCTTCCAGAATGGCACTCGATGAGGAGCTCTGACACCTGCATGGTGGTTCTGTCCACCACATACCTTCAAGTTGGGCAAGGCCAGCTGACAAACCAATGTACTGTAGCTTGCAGTGTTTTTTTTTTTTTCCCCTGTCCTTATTTCTCAGCATGCCTACATTACAGTGATAGGCTAGACAGACATTCTTGCTTTACCTAACAAGTTCCCAGTATTATTATTTCTACTGATGTTTTTAATATTAACAGCAACATGGACTATTCTTGTTATAAACATAAACTTGATGATCTGTTTTCAGACGTAGATGCTTATGAGAAATGTCTGATTGAAACAAAAAAGAAAAAACTGGTACGTGACTTGAAAGATTTTGCTACTGGGCATATATTCTCTTGGTCTGATGAGAAAACAGATGGACAAGGCTTCAGCTATGCACGGGCAGTGAAAAATACTATACCATCTAAAAATTTTAGCTCTACATCTACTAAAGAGCCTGAAAATTCAGATCGCTCTCATGAGCATGCGCAGTTGAATCAAGCCAAAATGGCTATATGCTTGAAAGATATTCCTACTTGTTTTTCAGGTTCACCCAGCTTGCCCTTAACAGGAAATGTTCCGTTTGTAATGGAAATGCAGACAACTAACTATGATGCTAAAAATAACAGCGTGTCTATGTCCAGTGCTCCTTTGTTAGAATTGACAGCACCAGAACTATTGAAATAGAAGGAGAGAGGTTGTTCAATGAGTCGGACTTGCTTCAACAAGAAGAGGCAGAATTTGGGGACATCAGAAGTAGAGCAAGTCGTGTGGACAAAATACGCAAAACCTAGTGTTTAATCTTTCAACTATGAACTTATCTGTACAACAGTTAAAGGTATTGAACTATGGACTTAATTTTATACCTTCAAGTTATTCTAACTTGATAGATGTGTTAAATGATCTACGATTATTTGTAAGAAATTTATCTTTAAAGCTATGTTATGGTAACAATGCTGGGGGTATG
Organism: Protopterus annectens; assembly: GCF_019279795.1. Classification (NCBI taxonomy): domain Eukaryota; kingdom Metazoa; phylum Chordata; order Ceratodontiformes; family Protopteridae; genus Protopterus; species Protopterus annectens. The sequence goes on along the minus strand of NC_056747.1, from coordinate 1,225,913,527 downwards.
ATAGATTTCAAAAAACCAAGCACTTATGTATCTGTTCACCCCCCTTTAGTCGAAGCATTTTATAAATTGTGCCAAGATGATGTTTATGAGTACTTTTCAAGTAAAAGAAATTATGGTTTTAATAATCTCAGTAGAGCAAAAGTTTCTGCCTTAATGGAGTTAATATCATCTGATGCACTGTTTCAGGCCAGCTAATAAGGGAGGAGGAATAGTGGTCTTTGACACTGTCTATTACACTGATGTCATGTTGAATATGCTTAGTGCTACTGTCACTTACTTGCCACTTATTGAACTACAAGCACAAAGTGCAACAATGTATTGAAGGCTTGTTAATGGAGGGCACCATTGATAAACAGCTCTACGAATACTTAGTAGAACATCCCATGGTACCATATATCCATGGACTTCCAAAGCTGCATAAGAACCCCACTAATCCACCCATGTGACCCATTGTATCTGGCAGAGGGTGGGCCACAAAGACACTCTCCATATATGTGGAGAAACAACTTTGTCCTGTACTTGATAAAGCTGAACATATTTTAAAGGACACTAGACAATGTTTGCAAAAGTTAAATGAATGGAAATTAAAGGGATTTACTAATTATGTGTTACTAGTCACTATGGATGTGACGTCACTTTTTCATGTATTTCTAATGATACAGGGGTAGACTTTGTTAGACATTTTTTGACACCGAATAGTACATATAACACGAATAAGGTTCATCTGATTTGCTCCCTTTTAGAGATTATATTGGAACATAACTTGTTTATGTTTGAAGGCTCCTTTTATTTACAATGAATGGGTGTAGCTATGGGCACGGTTTGTGCCAATAGCTACGCCAACATGGTCATGACCCAGTGGGAGTCTGATTTTGTTTTTAATGAAAATAATTTTTCTAGGTTCATTCTCTTATTATGGTCATTTTGTGGACGATGTGTTTTTTGTTTGGGAGAATGAGAGAAGGTCTTTGGCTAACTAAATTCGCAGATGACTGCAAACTAGTAGCCATAATTGAAACTCCTAATGATGTGGACTTCCAACAAAAGAGCCTCACTGAGACAGATGCCTGGTGTCAAAGACATGGTCTCAAGCTCAATGCCAAAAAGTGCATTGTCATCCCCTTCGGTAAAAATTCTGTACCCATGAACTACCGCATAGGCGGTAGTCTACTTAACACCGAAAGTGTGATAAGAGGCCTTGGGACACAGGTGGACAGTAGTCTCTGCTTTGATAATCACATCGCCAAAGTGGTCAGGAAATCCTTCTACGTGGCACACCTCATCACAAAAGGTTTCTCATCCAGAAAAAAAGAGGTCATTGTTCCCCTCTACTCATCACTCATTAGACCCATTATAGAGTACAACGCCCCTTTTGGTATGTATCTCACAAGACATCTACAACAACTGGAAAGGCTGCAAAAATACCTCACAAAGAGGATTACTGGCCTCAAACAGATGCCTTACGCAGACCGTCTCAAAACTCCAGCTTTACTTCTCAGATATCGCCTACTCAGAGGCGATCTCGGCCTAACATACAAAGCTATGTCAAACCCAGAGCTGTTGGACATGCTCCACTTAAAGAAATCCCAATCCTTCCGAGCTACACGCTCTAGGGACCTAAACCTTGTCACCACAATAAACAGAACATGCTGGAGGGATAGATTCCTGTCCCAGAGACTTCCCATACTCTGGAACAGACTACCTATCTATGTCAAACAGAGCTCCTCATTAGCACTCTTCAAGAAAAATTTTGATGATTGGATGGGTAATAGGAAATTCACCCCGGGGATCACTTCTGTGGTTCTGCTTGACAGGGGCACAGGAAAATCATTTTCTTGGATGGTGAAAGCCAGGGTACATTTTTGGCTAGGCTTGTATAGGCCCTAGGGCCAATAGCCTAGTACCTACCTATGAACCTATTATTCTTCCTTATGTGAGTTTGTTGAATATCTTAATAACCGCACCAGTTTTTTGAAATTTACATTTAGCTCATCTAATGAGAAGATTTATTTTTTGGATGTACAAATTGTTATAGCCCCTGATGGCATTGAGACACAGATTTATACTAAATCTTGTAAGACCAACAACATTTTACATGCCAAGAGTATGCATCCAAAATCTGTAAAGAGGAATGTGCTAAAAGGGCAGTTTTATAGATCTGCCTGACTGCATACAAAGGACAGTTGTATGTATGAAAAAGGCTATCCACAGGATGATATATCTGAGGCACAAGATGAGGTTGTCTCATTTAGGGACACTGGATCAAAACCCTACCTGAATTCAGAAGTGGGCCCTGTCAACAACAAGACTGGGAACTTGTTAGGTAAGGCAAGAATGTGCCTCACCTTCTCCAGTGATTCTTCTGTTATATGCAATGTTATTAAAAAACACTGGAAAATAATGTGATCAGATGCTAAATGTAAGGAGACATTGGGTGAAGTGCCACAGTTTACCTTTAAAAATCAGAAATGTCTAAAGAGACTGCTGTGTTATAAATCCAAAAGAGTTGTTAATAATGGGAATGAACATTTAGGTAATACTATTTCAGGGACCATTCCTTGTCATAAATGTACCATGTGTTCTTATGTAAGTGATGATATGTATGTACACCCTGTGACTGGACATGTCTATGAGTTTAAGGCATATGCTGTCTGTAATACAATGAATGTTGTGTATTTAGCTTCCTGTGAGCTCTGCAGAATGTTTTATGTGGGCAAGTCTAGTAGGTGTTTGAGAGATTGGATACGTGAGCATCTTTACAGTATCCGGAGAAATGATAGTAAAAATGCCCTTGTAAAACATGTTACCCAGATGGGAATTAATCATTATTTTAAATTTTCAGTATTAGAGATTTGTCAGCTTAATGTTAGAGGAGGTGATATAACAGCTAGGACTGAATGTCAGGAGGTGAAATGGATGTTACTTTTACAAGCTACAGGGACTAAGGGGTTAAATGAGTTCATTCCCCTTAAACCTACTTTAAAGTCACGTGATCTGCAGCACTAATTGCCTGTATTATTTAAATTGTAACTGCTATTGCTGTGTAACTCTGAAGAAGTACTCTGTTATGTACGAAATCGCTCATCTTTTATTTTATTTTATGTATTGAATCAGTGCGTTTTATTGGATTTATTACATTTTCTTGCACTACTGCAGTTTGGTTTACTTTGATACAAAATATTTTTTCCTGCAACCGGACTTTGCTCCTTTGCCTTGTTTTACTTAGACAATATGTTGTGTTCACCCTTTGCTCTAAGGCATTCACACCTCCTCAGCCATCCTCAGTGTCCAGGCTGGAGGTCATTCTGAGCTCTGGCCTCCACCAATACTTGAATGATCTGTGTACATCTGCATGACCCCTTCCCTGGAATAGGGACACCATTTCTACTTACAATTTCTACTTACCATTTCTGCCAGACACTCAAGCCAATAATTAAACTCTTGTAGCATGGCTAATAGTCAAGGCTTTATCTCTCTATGCCATTGTCTGGCTAGGACTGATTTTCTTGTGTAAGTTTATTCCCATACACATGACATCTGCTGTCACATGCAATCATTTGTTCACTGAGAACTTGGTACTCATTTTTTCCACTATCCTGCAAGAGTGGTCTACAGTGCAGCCATCAGTGAGATAGTCATGAGGACATTTTCACTTTAATCCCTAACTACACCTCTAGGTAGTTACTTAAGCATCCACATCACTGCAAGGATTGCCATTGCTTGCTATTAGAAGAACATGGCCTTCAAATGCTCCCTGCAAGAGCTGCTGGATGCAAATTGGGTAGTAAAGCCAAAAGTTCTCCCACACCAGTGACCTAGCTGATGGGATGTGGCCATTGCTTGCACCAGAAGGGATATGGTCAATAGTTGGAGATCCACAAATTACCCCCCCCCCACTGTGTGGGCTAAGTGACAAAAAGCCACACCTCCTCCCATCTCTTCCAGCATCTGAACTACTAATTGGACTACAGTTCTCTAGATCACAGTTTGGGCTTTATCCCTGTGTGCCACAGACCCAGAATTCCATGTGATTGTTAAAACAGCCCAACACTTTGGCTTAGTCCCTTGTAATGTATAAGGTTATAAGGTGATTAGTCTTGTGACACCTCCTGCCATTTTACAGCTGTCAAACAGTGCTTCTGTGGAGGCTGTTTGTTCATAGGTTCATACTAGGCTATCTGCCCGAGGGCATTTACAAGCCTACCCCTTAGTTTTGTGACTTACGCCACCCCTTTAGTATGGGGAACTATACCCATTATTTTGCTGTGCCTCTGTCGAGCAGTGACACTGAGGTAATCCCTGGGGTATATCTGCGATCTCCCATCCATTGGTCAAGATTTCTCTTGAACAAGGCCAGCGAGGTGCTCTGCCTCACATATACCGGGATTTTGTTCCACAGCATAGGGAGTCTTTGGGTGATGAATCTATCCCTCCAGCACGTCCTATTTATAGCCGTGTCGAGGTTTAAGTCTCCCGCCCTTGTGGCTCTGACGGATCTACATTTTTTGAGGTGAAGCATATTCATTAAATCTGGGTTTGACATGGCCTTGTATGTCAGGCACAGGTCACCTCTGAGCAAGCGGTAAGCGACTGAATAGAGCTGAAGTTCTTTCAGTCGGGCAGCATAGGACAGATTTTTGAGACCCTTTATCCTTTTGGTGAGGAACATTTGTGGCCTCTCCAGCTGCTGCAAGTGTCGGGTCAGATACATTCCGAATGGGGCATTGTACTCAATCATTGGTCTGATGAGTGATGAGTATAGGGAGACTATGACCTCCCTTGATCTAGATGTGAATCCCTTCATGATAAGGTGGGCAATGTAGAAGGTCTTCCTAACTACTTTAGCTACATGGGTGTCGAATGACAGGCTACTGTCAACCTGGGTCCCCAGGTCCCTGATAACTTCTTCTGTGCTCAGTGGATTGCCACCTATATGGTAGCTAGGGGTAACCTTGTTTTTCCCGAAGGGTATGACTATGCATTTCTTGGCATTTAACTTTAGGCCATGGCTCTGGCACCAGTTATCCGTTTCTGTGAGACCCTTCTGAAGGATATCTGTGTCAGATGTGTTTTCGACTACGGCACCCAGTTTGCAGTCATCTGCAAACTTTGTCAGCCATAACCCTCCTGTGTTTGCTTGTACTTCGGAAAAGTAGATGGCAAACAAGAGTGGGCCCAGGACTGAGCCCTGTGGGACACCACTTGTGACAGGCTTTGAGTCTGACATGGCGCCAGCAACTCTGACCCTGTGGGTTCTGTCACTCAGCCAGTTTGCAACCCATCTTGTGATGTATGGGTTAACATTTAAGCTGATGAGTTTTTCAATGATACCCGAGTGGGGTATTGTATCAAGGCTTTCGCCAGATCGAGGTAGGCTGTATGGACTGCCTTTCCTCATCAATGGCTTTGGTGACTGTTTCAAAAGTCAACCAAGTTTAAAAGGCATGATCTGCCTTTGACAAAGCCAAACTGGGTTGGATCCAAAGTCTGCAAATTCCCTATGTCTTTATTTATGAGATCCATTATGATCCTCTCCATGGCTTTGCAGATAAGGCTTGTCAAGCTAATGGGCCGGTAATTTCCAGGGTCGGTGGAGGCACCGCCTTTGTGAAGTGGGACCACCGTCAGTGCCACCCCTGGGTACGTATCCAGAGGTGAGACTATGATTAAACAGCTGTCCTAGCTGTGGGTTTAATTCCTCGTTGAGTTCGTGGAGCACCCGGGGACACCATCAGGTCCCATGGATGCTGTGTTTTTTGCTTTGGAGAGAGCAGATGTTCTTCATCTCACATTGCTGCAGTCCTAACACTTGGGTAGTCCGCTGTCCCAGTCGGCCCGAATACCAAAGTATAAGGCTGACGTCGGTCAAGGCGATTAGTCTGACGCCAGGACGCCAGGGTACAAATGCGCATGACCGGCGTCATATCCTTTCTTGCCCCAGTCTTTTTGCCGCATGGTCCGATGCAGAAGTGCAGGTTGGCGTTCTGAAATTTTCTGAAGTCGGAGTTTCAGACCGAATCAAAGTTGGCTAAGTAATATTTTGGTTTTTCTTGCCTCAGTATTTAACCGGATGTCAGAAAAAGTGAATAACTGTATTTCTTGTGGGAAACAGATACCTCATAGGGATTACCATACCTTGTGTATACCTTGCTTAGGGCCTGAGCACGACGTTGTTGGATGTCGCTCTTGTGCTAGATTTAACAAACGCACTATAAAGAGAAGATTAGACTGTGCCAGGTTAGTTTTTGGGAAGCGTTGTAATTATAAAATGCCGCCGGATGCTCCGACGCCCGCTTCTAAAAAGCGCAAGGACAAAGCAGCAAAGTTTAGGTTGGAAGAACCGCCTGTCCCGGACGCCGGTTCTTTAGAGGGCTCGTGGAGCCGGAGGTTCTGCCAGAAGTTTCTTTGGAGTCTCAGGGAGAGACTTTACTGTTACAAGATGTGTCCTTTCAGGAGGTAGGCCAGGCTGAAGGGGCTTCTCAGGTAGCTGTTCTCCCTCCCTTCCTAAGGTGGTTAGGCCCTCCCCTTCTGTTTACAAGGCTTCTTCGAGAGGCAGGCCAGGTTTAACTTCAGTGGGTGTCTCTCCTAGTTCTTCAGGGTCTCTGCCTAAGAAACATATGCTGAAAATGGCAGAAGATTTGATTACTATGATTAGAGGTTCTATGCCCCCTCCTGATAAGAGGCCTAGGGTGGAACCAGAGCTTGAGAGTTTTGAACAGTGTTCGAGGCTTCTGAGTCTTCGGCTGAAGACTTACAGGAGTATCCTCCTTATTCTGATTCTGATGTAGATGATTCTACCCCTCGCTTCTCCTCCTGAGGATTTTTCTTTTCAGAGACTCTTCATTCCATGAGGGAGCATTTTAAATGGGAAGGTCAAGATTTCTCTGATTCCAGGAAAAGGCTTAGGGAATTTTGTTTCTACCCCAGCATAGGCCTTTGGCTATACCTCCTGTTCTGGATGTGGTGGAAGATGTTTTTGCAGAGGCTTCCTGAACCCTGATTCTTTGCCTCCTGCCCCAGTTAAACCGGATAGGTATTATAGGGTGCCTGAAGCTCATAAGTATCTTTTAAGAGTCCTAGGGCAGACCCAGAAACTGTTTCTCAGGGGCCTAAAGGTGTTAAGGCTTCTGTTGTTAAAAATCCTGTTCCTCCTGATAAAGAGGCAAGGGCTTTGGATAGATGGGGAAAGAAGGTGTATACTTCTTCCACTTTAGCCATGAGGGCTTTGAATTGCCAGTTCCACATGTTAAAATACCAAAATTATCTCCTTTCACAATTGAAGTCTAAGGTGGATGCTTCCAAGGAAGGTATTGAGTGTAAAGAGTTGCAGGATTTAGTTCATGTTTCTGAACAGGTGGGTAAGCATTCTTTGCAATGTGGTTTTGATGTTGTACAGGCCTCTTCGAGGGTGGCTGCCACTGGTTCTGTTCTTCGCAGGCACGCCTGGCTGAGGGATCAGAATTTAGCTGAGCATGTTAAGACAAGGATTTTAGATGTACAATCTGATGTGTTGTTTGGTTCGCCTGTGGAAGCAGTTTTAAAGAAAATGGAGGACAAGGCTAAGTCTATGCAGACTGTTAAAGATTTTTGCAGGTTCAGCCTCGAAGTTTAGTAGAAATTGGCCTACTAAGGGGTGGACATATCCTTCTTATGATTCCCAGTCTAGGGGTAGGTCTAGACGTGGTAGGGGCAGAGCTCAAGGTTCTTTTAGGCCTAGAACAGGGAGTTCACCTGCTCAGTCTTCTGGTGAGGGCAGGGGTCAGTCCTTTCGTAAACAGACCCAATGACCTGCCTTTTCAGCTGCCAGAGCCTTCTCGCCTGGCAGCACCTTTGGGAGGAAGGCTGGCACTTTTCAAAGAAAATTGGAGTTTAATTACCCAAGACAGATGGGTATTGGATATCATTCACCACGGTTACAGGTTTTATTTCCATACCTTGCCTCCTTTCAAAGGCATGCCAGACATTCCTCTTCTACAAAGAAAAGAGGCTCACAAGCAAATTTCTCTGTTACTCCAAATAGGGGCCATTCAGCCGGTTCCTGTGCCAGAAAGGGGCCTAGCATTTTATTCTCGCCTGTTCCTAGTACCAAAAAAGGGGAACACGTGGAGACCAATTTTGGATTTATCTATCCTCAACACTTATCTGGACATTCCCAAGTTGAAAATGTTGACGTTACAACAGCTTTTACCTCTGCTGGGAAAAGATCACTGGATGGTAACTTTAGATCTCAAGGAGGCTTACCTTCATGTGCCTGTCAGACTAAGTTGCAGGAAGTATCTGCTGAGCTGGGAATTCCCATTATCAGTTCTCTGCATTGCCCTTTGGCTTATCTAAGTATTCACAAAAGTTCTGGCTCCAGTGATAGCTTACTTCAGGCTACAAGGAATACAAATCTATCCTTACTTGGACGACTGCCTGATTCTGGCTCAAGAAAAGGAAGACCTTTTTCAGCATTTGGAATATGTGATAGCAGTGCTAAGATGCCTGGGGTATTCTGTGAACGAAATAAAGTCCAGTCTAGTACCCTCTCAAGACATGTGCTTTCTGGGTGTGAGACTGAATACAGCAACCCAGATGGCCTTTTAACCCCGGACAAACAAAAGAATCTTTCCCTTTACTTCCATCAACTATCTCTTCAGTCCGGCTGACTGCAAGGACAGTCCTTCAAGCCTTAGGGTTCATGGCATCTTGTATTCTGGTGCTTCCCAATGCCAAACTGCATATGAGGAAGCTGCAATGGTATCTCAAAATGTATGGACACAGCACTGCCAGGATTTGGACACTGTCATTCAAATAATACCTTGCATTCAAAAGGAATTGTTGTGGTGGGCTCAGGAATGTCACCTAAACAAGGGACTCTCTGTGACCCGGCCAGAGGCGAGTCAGATTCTAACGACAGATGCCTCAGACATAGCTTGGGGAGCTCATCTGAATGGAAAGTGGATACAAGACAAGTGGCCTGCCAGACTACAGCATCTACATATCAACATGAAGGAGATGTTAGCAGTCCAGTTTGCATTAATGGCTTTCAAGGAGTTACTTCTTCCAGGGCAGGTGTTGATTCTAACAGACAACACAACTGTCATGTGGTACATCAACAAACAAGGGGAACACATTCTTATCCTCTATGCAGGCAAGCAATGATTTTGTGGGAGACTGCTCAGCTTGCAACTAAATCTTCAGGCAAGGTTTCTGCCGGGAGCACAGAACTCCTTAGCAGATGTGTTAAGCAGGCAAATCATGGATCCCCACGAGTGGAAACTGGATCTTCATGTATTTCGGAAATTGACAGTGTCATGGGGAACTCCAGACATAGATCTGTTCGCTTCTCCACTAAACCACCAGCTGCCAAAGTTTAAAAGGTTTCATCACACAGCTTGGAAAGTGGATGCTCTTTCTTTCAGTTGGAAAAATCTTCATGTGTATGCCTTTCCACCTCTGCCTCTCCTCCCAAAGGTACTCCTAAAGGTCAGACAAGACAAGCCAAGGATGATTTTAATAGCTCCAGATTGGCCTCGGCAACACTGGTACCCATTACTGAGGAGTCTGGTAAGGAAGCCTCCATGGCCTTTACCTTTGATTCCACACCTATTGTCTCAGAGGGACGGTCATCTACTCAATGTCAAGCTTCACTCTCTTCATCTAACAGCCTGGCATATTCTGTTTTGAGCCACAGCAGGTCTCAACTTCCTCAACAAGTTTTGAATGTGATTATGGAAGCCAGAAGACCTAGTACAAGGAAAGTGTACGAAAAATGGAAGAGATTTTTATTTTGGAGTGCAGCAAAGGATTTGGAGGTTTCTGAGCCTAATTTGAGTGTGGCTCTTCAATATCTTACTGAGTTATTGGACAAAGGTTTGTCTTTCTCTTCCATTAAGATTCATGCTGCAGCAATTTCAGCTCACTATGATTGTGACCCACCATTGTTTTCTCATCCTTTGTTCAAGCAATTTCTTAGAGGGGCAAAGAATATAAGACCCCCACGTAGAGCTCCTACTCCTGCTTGGGACCTCAATTTTGTGTTGGAGAAACTTACTCTACAACCTTTTGAGCGGCTACTGCTGAATTGAAATACTTGTCATGGAAGACTGCTTTTGTTGGCCATTACTTCTGCAAGAAGGGTTTCTGAATTGCAGGCCCTTATGGCGGTTGAGCCTTTTTGATTTTCCATAAGGATAGGGTATCATTACGCACTAATCCTTCCTTTATGCCTAAGGTGGTCTCTAGTGTGGCTTTAAACCAAACTATTCATTTGCCTACTTTTTATGCAGATCCCCAAAATAAGGGGAAAAGATTTTGCACACTTTAGATGTACACAGGCAGTTGCTATTATTTAAGCAGGACTAAGGATTTTAGGCAGTCTCAGCAGTTGTTTGTTTCTTTTGCTTTGAGTTCTCAGGGCAAGCCTGTGTCAAAACAAACTATTTCTAAGTGGATTGGGTTTTGCATTGCATTTTGTTATTCCCATCATGGCAAGGAGATTCCAGCTGGGATTAGGCCTCATTCCACTAGGGCTACTGCCACTTCAACAGCATTTCTAAGGGTGTTGGCAACTAAGGATATTTTGGAGGCAGCTACTTGGAGTTCAGTGCATACTTTCTCTAAGCATTACCACCTTCCTCTCTACTCTAAATCTAGGGCTGGTTTTGCCACGGCTATTTTGCAGGGCATGTTGACAGCTCCAGCTTCTTTATGATTTACCAGCCTCCCTTACCTCTGCTTTGGGATTCTACCCAAGTGTTAGGACTGCAGCAATGTGAGATGAAGAACATAGTACAGTTTTGTACCTACCATAAATGTAGATGTTCGAAGATCCACATTGCTGTTTACCCAGTCCCTCCTTCCCTCTGTGTTTAGGGGTGGTTGTGTGGGTGGGGTTGTACTTCTCTAAATTTGTACATATTGTACATATATTTCGTACAGGAGTGTTTGGTGATTTTTGGTTTTGGCCTTATCTTTTTAGGGTCTTCTGACATCTGGGGCAAGAAAAGACTGAGGATATGACGTCGGTCATGCGCATTTGTACCCTGACGTCCTGACGTCAGACTAATGCGCCTTGACCGACGTCAGCCTTATACTTTGGTATTCGGGCCGACTGGGACAGCGGACTACCCAAGTGTTAGGACTGCAGCAATGTGGATCTTCGAACATCTACATTTATGGTAGGTACAAAACTGTACTTTCTCACATGGGCGTTAGAGATGTTTGGGGGGCTGCAATCATTTGGTATAGATATCTCTCCTTTTGGGGGTAGGGGGGGAGAGGTTTGCACTGAACCTGTCAGCCAGTATGTTGGCAATGTCTGTAGGATCAGTAATCTTTGTGCTGATAAAAGAAGCAGCCCTTTTTATTATTGGCTGTGGATATGTCAGGTGAGTGTTGCCTGAAGCAGCCATGGACATAACTGTGTAGATGAAGTGAAAGGAGATCATCAAATGTAATAGAAGGTGGTTTGGTGTGTGAAATGGAACAGCCAGATTAAGCACAGGAATTTGAAAAAAAAAAACATTAACTTTTCTTACTATTTTTATTCCAATTCAGTGCTGTGTGTGTATTTAAGAAATACTATAGTTTATCTTCTATAAATTATAAAATTGCTATTAGTTTTATTTGCTGTTTGTTTGCTGCTTTCTTACTCCTAGGAAAAATTTCAAGTCCCCATCGTTCTTAACCAGTAGTGTTTTACCACTGGAAAAAATGTACTATTTTACAAGACTCCAGTAAAAAAGCTGTTCTTGAAAGTTAGTACCCAGATATTCCAGGATTTCTTTTCTGCATAATCGTGCACAGAATGTGAAGGTTTTGGCTTCAATAATTTAAACATTGTGGATTTTTCTTTTGGTTCCTATGTTGCCATGTTTAGAAAATGAGAGACCATTGATGTCCTTCAAGGATGCATCTGCAGTCATCACATATGGGTTGTCCTGCCTCAGGCAGCCCTTCGGTCGGCCGGATTCCAAAGTCTGGGTCGGCGGCCGATGTCACCTTCCCCGACGTCAGAGCACCTGGGGTATAAAAGCGTCAGCCGACGCCATCTTCCTCAGTCTTTCTTGCCGCGTGGTGCCCGAAGCAGAAGCAGTTCACAAGTGCCGGCCGGCCAGCTCCTGTAATTCAGCTACCAAAGACTTCAAAAGCTAAGTACCCCGTTGGGGACTCTTTCTTGCCTCAGCCGATGTCAGATAAAGTTAATAATTGCTTAACTTGTGGGAAACAAATACCTCATAAGGATTTCCACTCTTACTACCTCCCCTGCCTAGGCTCAGACCACGACGTCTCGGCCTGTTCAGCCTATGCTTCCTTCAACCGACGCACTCTTAGACGTCGGGCGGAGTTTGCAGAGGAATTTTTTGGGGCTAGTTTCTCATACAATATGCCGTCGGAGACTCCGACTTCACATTTAACAAAGAAACGGAAGGACAAGGACCGACACACGCGTGCCAAAACCACGGCCAGGCCTACCGCGAGTGTCTCGGTCTTGGCTGAAACCGAGTCCTTGGTACTTCCGACCCCCGAAACCGCTCAACCGACAACCTCTGCCCCGGAGGCCCCTGCTGAGTCGGTTATTGAATTTCCTTCAGAAACTGGTGTCTTGGAAACTTCCGACACCATTCCTCTAGACAAAACTACACCAGCACGTGGTGCAGCCAGGCCTCCTGCATCCATGTCCATAAAGGCATTCACCAGGGCTAAAGCTGCTAAACACACAAAAGCTATGCCTCCCAGGGTTATTCCTCATGGACCCACTACAAGTTCACAGATTCTAACTTTAGCAGAGGACCTTATTTCCTTAATTAGGGGCTCTCAACCCCATCCGGACAGGGGATCTCAACCTCCTCTAGACAAAAGGCCCAGGGTTGAGCCCTCTGATCCCCAGTCCTCAGAGGAGGCCTCTGATGGCTCTGCTCTCTCGGACTACCAGGAGGAGGCTTTTTCGGCCTACGAGGATTCTGATGCAGAGGAATCTATCCCCTCGGCCTCCCGTCCTGAAGAACTATCCTTCGGGGAGACCCTTCACACTATGAGAGAGCATTTCAAATGGCAGGGCCAGGAATTCTCTGACTCCAGGAAAAGATTAAGAACTTTTCTGCATTTACCTCAGCATAGACCTTTGGCTATTCCTCCTGTTTTGAATGTCATTGATGATGTGTACTCTGAGTCTAGCATAACCCCTGACACTCTTCCTCTGCCCCCTGTCAAACCCGATAGGTACTACAGGGTCCCGGACTCACATCATTTTCTTTACAATGCCTACTCTGCTGATCCAGAAACTATTTCCCAGGGCCCTAAAGGGGTTGCAGCTGCCACTACTAAAAATCCACTCCCCTCTGAAAGGGAGTCCAGGGCTTTAGAGAGATGGGGTAAAAAAGTGTATACTTCTGCTACTCTTTCTATGAGGGCATTAAATTGTCAATTTCATATGATACAGTACCAAGAGTATTTGTTAGATGAATTGCATAAGAAACTGTCTTCACCTGAACCCCTAGATCGCAAATCAGTTCAGGATCTGGTGCATAACTCCCAGCAGGTTAGCAACCATTTCTTGCAGTGTGGTTATGATGCATTGGAAGCTTCATGTAGGTCAGCTATGACAGGTGCAGTCATGTGTAGGCATGCTTGGCTGAAGGAACAATCTCTGCCAGACCATGTTAAAGCTAAGCTTCTGGATGTTCCACTGGAAAAGCAAAAGTTATTTGGCTCCACTGCTCAGGAGGTCTTAAAGAAATTTGAGGAAAAGGCAAAATCTGTACAAACAGTCAAAGATTTTCTACAAGTCCAACCACCAAGATTCAGCAGAAATTGGCCTACCAAGAATTGGTCCTTTCCAGACACAGAAAGATTTCAGAGAGGCAAGAACAGGCATGCCAGAGGTATAGGGCAAGCTAGAGGCTCCTACAGAGGATGTCAATGGCAGCCTCCCAACCAGAGAGGTAGTGCAGGACCTACAACTGCTGCACAAGGACAGACTCAATGACTTTTCTTTGACTCCGCCAACCAGGGCTCAATTAGAAGCACCTTTGGGTGGAAAGCTTTCTTTATTCTCAGAAAATTGGCACAGTATTACAAGAGACAAATGGACACTGCAAATAATAGACAAAGGATACAGGTTCCATTTTCACACATTGCCAAAAAGAAAAGGCATGCCAGACCTGCCACCAAATCAAAGGGCAGAGGCTTTGAAACAAATCTCCAACTTAATGCAAATGAAAGCTATAGAAAAGGTTCCTCTTTCAGAACAAGGCCAAGGATTTTATTCCAGACTATTCCTTGTTCCAAGAAAAGAAAATCAATGGAGGCCTATTCTCGACTTATCTGCACTGAATACTTATCTCATTGTGCCAAAATTCAAAATGCTGACTCTACAGCAACTCCTTCCCATGCTGGGCAAGGGGTCTTGGCTGGTGACTCTAGACCTCAAGGAGGCATACCTGCATGTCCCTATCAGACAAAGTTGCAGAAGACACCTCAGATTTCTTGCAGGTTCAGAGCATTATCAATTCTCAGCATTGCCCTTTGGCTTATCTACTGTGCCCAGAGTATTCACGAAATGCCTGGCATCAGTAATTGCACACTGCAGACTTCAGGGGATTCAAATATACCCATATCTGGATGACTGCCTTATACAAGCGGACAGCCAACAAACTTTGGTAAAGGACTTGAATTATGCCATCCACCTACTGCAGGCCTTGGGATATACAATCAACATTCACAAATCAAGACTTGTTCCATCCCAAAGAATAACTTTTCTGGGTGTGGATCTAGACACAACCACCCAAATGGCTTTTCTCACAGAAGAAAAACAAAGACAACTACCGAATTACTTCAAGAATCTGACAAGACAAACTCAGCTGACTGCAAGGAAAATCCTGCAGGCCCTGGGTTACATGGCATCTTGCATTCTTCTGATTCCACAAGCAAGGCTGCATATGAGGAAACTACAATGGTACCTAAAGAGTTTATGGACTCAGCACAGTCACAGCTTAGAAACTTTGATCCCACTCATTCCATGCCTCCAAAAGGAATTTCTGTGGTGGGCTCAAGCAAGCCAGTCAAACAGGGGTCTGCCCTTCAGCAAGCCAACAGCAAGCCAAACTATTACAACAGACTCTTCAGACCACGGTTGGGGAGCACACATGGAGGGCAGATGTATTCAAGGACTATGGTCACAAAAGGAGCTACGCATGCACATAAACCAAAAGGAAATGCTGGCAGTGATACATGCAATCGAGGCCTTCAAACTCTTTCTGCATCAAGGCCACCTGCTAATAAGGACAGACAACACCACAGTTATGTGGTACATAAACAAGCAAGGAGGCACCCATTCCTACCCTCTTTGCAGACTGGCAATGAATCTATGGGAACTTTCCTTGAAACTCAATATAGAGTTGCAATCCCAGTTTGTGCCAGGAAAAGACAATATACTGGCGGACAGCTTAAGCAGAAATATCATGGATGCACACGAATGGATGCTGCACCCAGACATCTTCCTACAGATAACACAATCATGGGGAAGGCCAGATATAGATCTTTTTGCCTCCCCCCACAATCATCAGCTGAAGAAATTCTGCTCAAGGACATACCACCCACAAGCATGGAAAGTGGATGCCCTATCTTTCAGCTGGAGAACGCTAACAGTGTATGCATTTCCACCTCTTCCATTAATGACCAAGGTCTTACTGAAGATCAGGACAGAGCAGCCAAAAGTGATTCTGATAGCTCCGGACTGGCCAAAACAGCACTGGTACCCACTGTTAAAGAGCATGTCATGCAAGAAACCATGGCCTCTTCCTCAATGGCCACTTTTCCTGACACAACACAATTACAAAACTCTGCATTCTAACCTGAAAACCTTGCAACTAACAGCCTGGAAAATACCTTGACTCCTCCTCAGGATAAGCTATCCAAGAGAGTGAGGGATATCATCATGGAAGCTCGCCGGCCTTCCACAAGAAAGGCATATTCAGCAAAATGGAAAAGATTTCACACTTGGAGCACCACAAAGGGCCTAGATGCGACAGTGATGAACATGGCACATATCCTGGAATACTTGGCAGAAATGCTCCACAATGGCCTGTCTTACTCTTCCATTAAAATTCATGCTTCAGCAATTTCAGCAGAGTACAATACTGATCCACCTGTCTTTTCTCATCCTCTCCTAAGACAGTTTCTAAGAGGAATTAAAAACTTCAATCCTCCAAGGAAACCTCCAGTGCCTACTTGGGACCTTAACTTCGTGTTGGAAAAACTAACTCTGCCTCCCTTTGAACCAGCAGCATCTGCAGAACTACAGTTCCTGTCTTGGAAGACTGCCTTCCTTCTGGCCATAACCTCAGCAAGAAGAGTATCTGAGTTACAGGCCCTCATGGCAGTACAGCCATTTCTTATTTTTCATCAGGACAGAGTATCATTGAGAACCAATCCTTCATTTATGCCAAAGGTGGTATCCAGGGTCTCATTAAACCAAGCTATTCACCTGCCTACCTTCTTTCCAAATCCACAAAACAAAGGGGAGAAACTTCTGCACACACTGGACATACACAGGCAGTTGCACTACTAGGACAGAACTAAAAGCTACAGAAAAACTGACCAGCTGTTGGTAGCATATGCTGCTGGGGCACAAGGAAAAGCAATTTCCAAACAGACAATTTCAAAATGGATAGGGAATTGCATTTGTTTTTGTTATTCCTTTCATGGAAAAACTGTGCCAGCTAACATTAGACCTCATTCCAGCAGAGCCACAGCCACCTCCACAGCCTTCTTAAGAGGGGTGGCTACCAAGGACATTTTAGAAGCTGCTACATGGAGCTCCGTGCATACATTTTCCAAGCATTACAATTTACCCTTATATTCCAGATCCAGAGCAGGCTTTGCTACGGCAGTCCTGCAGGGCATTTTAGCTACACCATCCTTTACATAGATCCTCCACTCCCAGATTGGCTATGGTATTCTACCCATATGTGATGACTGCAGATGCATTCTTGAAGGGCATAGTACAGTTTTGTACCTACCGTAAATTTAGATGTCCGATAGGTATGCATCTGCAGTCAGGTTTACCCTCCCTCCTTCCCCTCTTTGGTATTTATTGGGTACTTTTCCCTCTCATAGCTAGCTGGGGTTATCTATTATGGTGTATTTGTTTTATATATATATATATATATATATATATATATATATACACATATATATTTCTGTGCATGTTTGGAATTTATTGCATTTCTCCAAATTTAGCCTTCCTTTGAGGGCACCTGGCATCTGGGGCAAGAAACACTGAGGAAGATGGCGTCAGCTGACGCTTTTATACCCCAGGCGCTCTGACATCGGGGAAAGGGCGACATCAGCTGACGCCGGACCCAGACTTTGGAATCCGGCCGACCGAAGGGCTGCCTGAGGCAGGACAACCCATATGTGATGACTGCAGATGCGTACCTATCGGACATCTACATTTATGGTAGGTACAAAACTGTACTTTTCCCATAAGACATAAGGGGGTTTAGTATATAGAATGGTTTATGGCAAACAAAGCAGTCATTGCCCTCAGCTTTGTGACTTTAAAAAAAAAAATGTATTTGTTGACAGATAAGGAGAGTTCAGAAAAGAAATGCAATTTTTATCAAATATGTCAGTCTTCATGGTTCATGCAGTTTTTTCACAGTATAGCAGACTTTTACACTTACGTGAAAGTCTTCTTATTTAAATAGGATTCTTCAAAGTAGCTGTCAAACAAAAAACAGTAATTAGATAGTTGCTGTCTTCCCTATCTCAGCAATGGGTCTATATTAGAACACCGAACATTCAAAATTGTCGAGTGTTCTAATATCGACCCGTTTTCAGAAAATGCTTAAAATATCAAAGAAATAGAAAAACAATTTTTTTTTCCTAGGGAAAGAATTTGGTTGTCCGTTTCTGTTGCTTCGGTATTTTCAGCACTCTGGTGGAAAGTTACAGGTCAGGTTCAACTAATTGTGCGATTGTGTGGACATGAGGGTTAGGGCGTGGGTGAGATGACTGTGCAATAGTGACGGACCTTAGGGTTCGGGTTTGGGTTAAGGTAAGTGGATAGTTAGTGGTGTATGTATAGTTTAGTGTAGGGTTAGGTGTAAGCGTTTAGGTGTATGTGTGTGGATTGCTGTTTGTTTGGTGTGCTTGTGTTGTGTGTATGTGTTTTGGAACAGCAAATTTTTTTCCCTAGGAAAAAATTTGCTGTTCTGACTGTTTGATGTTTTGAATTTTCGATTGATAGGGTTCGATATTAGAACACTTGACATTTTGAATGATCGGTGTCCTAATATAGACCCTCAGCAACAGGGCACAACAAAACAGCTTTACTTTCACTTCAGACAGTAGTATGTCCAGCAAGGTTCTGTTGCCAAGGGTTAGGTCCCTTCCCTCATAGGGATGCTTACTTGAATGCTTTACTTTTCTTTCTGGATTAAATATCTTCAGTTAGAGTCTTCCCTGGAGCTACATCAGACCTGAAGAGCATGAATTTGCTGTGCGCTAAGGCACAGTATTTTAGCGATCCCTATGTACAGCTGAGCCTCATTACCTCTTAAAAATCTTTGCTTGTTTTTTGTTGCTCTCTATAAAGGACCGTCCACATTATGCTGTCTTACCCTTTTAGGCTAGCATATTTATAGGAACTAGCCACCACTATGCTGCAGAGGGTGGAAGATCTATTATGGTAAGTTTGGGAAAGTGGACTGAATTAATTTGTGCAGTAATCCAGAGCTCCCTGGTCAGATGGAAGTTGGAGCTTAGTCAGAACCTGCAGATGTGGTACCTCTTTCATACATGATCCCTTCTGTGACAATCCAGAGTAAGACTTGCTTCTTACCATAGTCACCTGGTACTTGGAATGTAAGGGTGTAGTAGCAGTAGTTTGGGAAGGTCTTGGCATGTTCCCATTTTATTAAGTGTCAATTCCAACAGCTCACCTCCACATTCCTGACCTGTCCGCCTCTCTGTTTAAAGTTATCCATTTAACTTCCCAAGGTTTCCAAACCCAAGTGCACATAGTTGACCGCTTCCATGTGGTATTGTTTCATGGAACTTTGGACCACTACGGTGGTCCTTGTATTTATAGGGCTATTACCAGTTAGTGTTAACCTTTTAACATGTACTTCCAGTTATGTACAATATGTTCCCAAACTGGACTCAAATGGGATGTTTTATGTGGCAGGAAACTCATACTGAGTACACCTTTTCATCTTTTACCCTATAGAGCCATCTTCTATGGTGACATGGAGATTTCCCACAGCTGTGGGTACACACTGAGGGTGAATCCCCTTATCAGACTCTTCCCTTCCTTGGATTTTAACCCTTTTTTAGAGCCATCAGAGATCCCTTCTCCTTTGATAGAACTAACTTATTTGGAGTCCACTTCTCCTCCTGGTGGGGTGGTGGATCTCCTATAATCTTGGTCCATTCCAGCCTTTAATATCTTCATTAAATTAAAATTGTAACCATAGTTAAAGTTGACTCAGCCTTGATATAACCCTACCCTATTCAGTTGTCGCTTGCTTTCAATCACCAGCTGATTAATAATTATTGCATGGATAGGAAAAGATATTTCAAATGAGAAATGGGATAACTCATGGATGTTCAGTAATTGTATTGTTCTTTAGTTTCATAAGAAATGCAGTAGTAATAAAGATTAAAGTGAGAATGGAAAGAAGGGTGAGACCATGTCTGAGAGGGTAAAGATTTGCATATTAGTATGCAAATGATTGGGTGGTAGAATTGTTTTCTGTGTTATGTAGTATATTTAGTTAAAGGTACTTTATGACATGTAGCTTTAAGTTTGTACATGGGTAAATGTAAATGTTTAGAAGATAGAACAGGATTATAAAAAGTAAAATTTTTCAGTAAAATCAAGTTTAAAGTATATTACTTTGAGGTTTGTTGGTAGAAAAAAGTAATGAGGTAAAATGCAACAAGTGATCAAAGTGTGGGATGCATTTTCCTTTAAGTGGAAATAAGTTGTATTTGGTGAAATCAGTGTTGTTATGGGTGTGGGATATCCAAGGACTTTATGCTATCCCAGAAAGTCTTTAAACTGTGTTATTGGCATTGGTTTTTCAGCTTTTTTGAGGACCAGAATGAACCCTATCAAAAGGGTTTCTTTTATAAAACAACAGAGATGAAGAGGTTAAAATTGCGAGAGGCAGTAGTCTGCTGTGTTTCTCTGAATTTATATTTTTTTGCAAAAAAATTGTACTAAATATGGAATATTAAGCAAAATGATATCAAAAATCGTAGCAGAGGAAAAAAATTAGAGAAAGTGAAAAAAAGAAGCAGCACAAAAGAAAGAAAGACTTTATAATGGCTACGTTACAGAAACAGGCACATCCTAAAGTGGAAAGGCAGAGGTAAAAGGGGACTTTTAGTACAGTTGGGGGCAGTAGTTCAGAGACACTTTAGCTGCAATGAGGAAAGACTTGGAAAAAAGTGAGGAACATGGTAGTAAAACAATAAAATAAGCACTTTTGTCTCTTCAATAAAAAACTTCATCAGAACATGATTATAAAAACCACGCTTCAAATTTAAATATTTTACTTCCGGAATCAATGAAAAGCTGAAACACACATCCCCAAAGTACAACCAGTCAGGGCGTACAGTTCATATAATTACTATTTTCTATGTGCATAAATCTGCTGAAATGGATTAAAAGACTATTTTTCCAAACAAAATTAACAAAATTAATGAAATAAATGAATAATAGTGGAAAGAAATTCATCTTTCCAGACCCATTAACTTTAAAATTCTAGAAATTGCAATCTGGTCGTTTAAAGTGGGTCAGCATACTGTGTTCAGATGCGGTTGACAAATACGTTCACAGAGTTCCAATAGTAATGTCCACGGTCCTCCCCTTTCATTCATAAATAAAGATTTAAGTACTATAAAGCAGAAAAAATGTCCAGGTTGTTCAGAGACATGTTTAGCTAATGCAATTGTTTCATGTTTCTACTTAATGACCCTGAGGTACTCATACATACGATTCCTCAATTTAATTTCCTGTCAGTTTTTCTGATGTAAAAACAAGAACATGAAATACAAACCACACAATACACCACCTTTTCAGTGTTACAAAAATATCTTCCAATCAAATGCATCTCTGCATTATTAATAACAAGTTCACTAGTTTCTAAAATAAATTTACAATAAGAACAGAAACCTCAGTTTCTCATTACACCTTCACCATATGGAGATTTTCTTTGTTCAGAAATATCCTGTAAGTTCTTTCCTCTTCCATAGATAATAATAGGTTTTTCCCCAACAAAATTTCTAATTGCCTTTTCATTGTTTAAAATCACCCAATTTTGTGTTGAGATATTTTTTGTAATATAACTGTTATTACAATAAGTTGTAATTAAAGCACTTTTACAACTTTTTCCATTGACATTCCCATCTTCAACCATCAGTTCATCTAGGAAAATACATTTACCCTCATTTCCATTAAAATCCTTGTTCATAAGATGAAGAGGTTAAGATTGCTAAAGACAGTAGTCTGCTATGCTTCTCTGAATTTATGTTGTGTTGCAAAATATTTGTGCTAAATGTGGAATTTTAAGCAATATTGTCAAAAATTCATAGCAGAGGGGAAGAATTAGAGAAAGTGAATAAAGAAGCAGCACAAAAGAAATACTGTATAATGGCAAGGTTATAGAAACGCACATCTGAAAGTGGTAAGGCGGAGGTGAAAAGGGAGTTGTAGCACAGCTGGCCAGCAATTCACAGGCACATTAGCTGCAGTGAGGAAAGACTTCCCTATTAGCTAATATGTATGTCTCTGAATTGCATGGTGATTACTGTTAATGCTAGCAAACCTTTTTCTGCTGCCCTTGTAGTGATCAACATTGGTGGATGATGCATCACATTAGCACAGCAACCCCTTCCTTCTGTCTCCCACAAATACATATATCCACACACAAGTGAACACATTCCCATACCTCTCAAGTGCCCCTTTTATATGAAATGTCCATAACTTTGCCTCTTGCCCTACCAGTTTCAAGACCATTGCAGTCTGTTGGTAAGGCAAGACATTAAAAATGCATGCTTAATTCAGATTTGCAATTAGCTGTTGTAAAACCTTCTGTTATATTAACTTTCAGTAATATTTAAATTGTTTCCCTGGTATCTATTGCCTCCCATATTACATTCACTTCTCATTAGTCTAAGGGAGTTGAGAGGTATAGAAGCCCCCCAGCCTCTAGCGCACGTGTATACACACACACACACACACACACACACACACACACACACATATACTCTCTCTCTCTCTCTCCCTCTCTCTCTGTCGCTGTACATTAAACAGCCCAGACCCAGTCATACACATGCACACACACACACACACACACACACACACACACACCTAACTATCCCCTAAGTAATCCCCTACTATGACCACTGTGGCAGACACACACACCTGACATCACTTGTATGGCTGCATGCAAACACATTCAACCAGACCCCAACACTACCTGTCCACTAAACTCCCCATACCTTACCTATAATGAGATTTCACTCATTGAAAGTAATGAGTACAAGCAAACTTTCAGCTTAGTTAAATACCATGGCTGGTTGTAGTGATTTATGCAGCCACGCAGTTCTATGAATCACTTTGCTGTGTAAAGCACTTAGTGTAGACATTTCTGGGAGACAGCAGATGGCTCATTATCATCTCTCTCCCTAGAATGCCTCATTAACATTTGTAGTAGGCTAGAAAGATAGCATACTGTGGTGTTGCACCTTTTTATGGTAAACACTGCAGTAGAGATGTCTAAGAATCAGAATTGTACTGACATTGGCAAAGAATTCTTACCACAGGTGGTAATGCTTTAAGTATTCTGGCCAGTGTGTTTATAGATCAAGAAAATCAGAAGCTAGTATATTAAGTGGGAAAGTGTGCTAAAACAAAATATTGGTACTGAAATCTGATAGGGAAGGTACACTGTTTAGCCAGGTTGTGAAATATTAGAAAAAAATGCTGGAGAGGTAGAAAAACAGGTAAATAGTCAGATAAAAAGGAATTTTGGACTGTTGGGCTTTATGTGGATATTACACCATAATAAGCTGCCTGTAAAACAAAAATGAAATGTAAAAATAAGGAACAAGGAATGCATTCAGTTAATAAGTATGACAGTAAAGAAACCATAGGCATATGTTTTTACAACATAGCAGGATTAAGGGCTGAGGAGGAAATGTTTTAAGGGTTTTGCAGTGTGCAGTATCGTACCATAATCTGAGCAGTGTTTTTGAAAATGTGAAACATTAGAGTCTTGTCTAAATTGGCCCTAGGTGTGAGTGCATGTGTGTGTGTGCCTACTGTGGAAGGTTGGGTGCCGGGATGGCAACTCGACACTGTAAAACTCCACTGCCGATCAAGGTGATCCGCTGTGGCGACCCCTAACCGGGAAAAAGCCGAAAGAAGAAGAAGAGTCTTGTCTGTTGATGACAATTCTAGAAGGGAAGATGTGCAGAAGGTTAAGAATGCTTTTAGCATATATATATATATATATATATATATATATATATATATATATATATAAAAACACAAGCACTAAGGTCACTCCAAAGCAAGTACAAATATGACTCCATCATTGTCCATGCTGGTGTGAATGACTTGAGACGTACCTCCCTGGACAACATGAAAAGAGACATAGAGGAGCTCTCTGATTATGTAGCCCAGGCCAGTATGACCGTGACCTTGAGTAGCATCTTACCCTTACCAAGAATGATGCCACAGTATAAAGACAAAATGATCAATTTTAACAATTGGCTATAAAGTATTGGTGTCATTCAAAGGTGATCCAGTGTCTGTCAGCCTGGGATGACATGCTCGACAAGCCACGTTGCTTCGCTAGGGACGGCTTGCACCTGTCACCCCTGGGCTTTCGAATACTGGCTAAGGCTCTTGCCACCCCCATAGTGCCTTTTTTAGGCAAGGCTCAAAAGACAAACCCACCTCCATAGACAACACAAGGAAAAAGAAACTAAGGGTAATGCTGCTCAATGCCAGAAGTCTAAACCTCAAGATGCATGCACTCGAGGCTCTCCTCAGTATGGAGAATATCTATATCTGTGCAGTAACAGAAACCTGGTTCAAGGCTCCCAGGAGCACCCCAGCACTACCAGGTTATACCTCATACCATGCTTTTCGGCCCCAAAACTCGGACCGAACCACAAAAGGAGGGGGAGTATCTATATTCATCAAAGATACCCACACCTCCAGGTTAGTGGCACTGCACGAAGCATCGGAGACCATCCATGTGCAACTAACAGTGGGCAAAACTGCTTTTCAGTTTGTAGTCTGCTACAGACCACCCTCCCAAACTCAGGAATCCCACTTGGCTTTCCCGAGAACACTGGAGAATATGAAGGTCTCTCCAAACATCATTATATTGGGTGACTTCAACTACCCAAACATAGACTGGGAGCACTACTCAAGCCCCAACACCCTTGCCCAACGTTTCCTAGAATTTATAAACTCAAATGCTATGGAACAACTGGTCACCACTCCCACAAGAGGGGAAAACATATTGGACCTGATCATCACCAACATGGGGACTCTATGTTCCATACCAGAGGTATACCCCTCATTGGTAAGATCTAACCATAAATTAATCTCACTGGACATCCATATCCAGTCCCCACACCCAGCCAAGGAAAGCACAGTGAAGAACTTCTCAAAAGCAAACTTCACACTTCTCAAAACTGAGGTGGAATCCTTCAAAGCCCCCGGGCCAGTGGAAAATACGGCCCAAACCGCAGAATCCTTTACAAACGCATTCTATGGACACCTACAGAAATGCCTGGATTGTGCTATCCCAAATAAAACCAAGACTCACTCCTCCAAAGGCAGGAGACCTGTCTGGTGGACCCCAGCCATAAATAAGCTATACAAGAGAAGGAGGAAGCTACTACATGATAGAGCAAAATCCCAAAAAGGGAAGGCATCTCTGATCAGTACTAGCAAGAAACTACGATCCCTCTTAAAATCATCTAAGGCCAGTTTTGAAAGAAAAATTGCACAAGACGCTAAAGATAATCACATAGCCTTCTTTAGTTATGTCAGGAACCTGGGTGGCAACTCCCAGATATGCTCTGAGATAGTGCAAAATGACAAAAAATACACTGAACCCACAGACATTGCCAACATCCTGGCAGACAGGTTCAGTGAAAACTTCTCCCTCTTTCCCCCCCAAAAGAGCAAATGTCTATCCCAACAGAGTGTAGCCTCTCTGACATCACAGATACACAGGTGAGAGCTGCCCTCTCCAAAGCAAAAAAACACAGCATCAATGGGACCGGTCGGTGTCCCGGGCTGCATCTTACACAAGCTCCAAGAAGAACTGAACCCTCACATAAAGTCAATGTTCAATCTCATCCTTACTACAGGATATGTACCAAGGAATGGCGTACAGCAACAGTGGTCCCACTCCACAAAGGTGGTGCCACAACAGACCCCGGAAACTATCGCCCTATAAGCCTGACTAGCCTGGTCTGCAAAGCTATGGAGTGTATCATCATGGAACTCCTAAACAAAGACATGGGGAACCTCCAAACGCTGGATCCTACCCAATTCAGCTTTGTTAAGGGCAGATCTTGCCTCTTGAACCTGGTCGACTTCTTTGAAACCATCACCAAGGCCATAGATGAAGGGAAGGTAGTCCACACAGCCTACCTGGACCTTGCAAAAGCCTTCGACACAATACCCCACTCGAGCATCATAAATAAGTTCACCAGCTTAAATATCAACCTCTGTGTCACAAGATGGGTTGCAAATTGGCTCAGGGATAGAACCCACATGGTCAGAATTGCAGGTGCCATGTCAGACTCTAAACCAGTTACAAGTGACGCCCCACAAGGCTCAGTCCTGGGACCTCTCTTGTTCGGTATATATTTCTCTGAGGTACAGGCTAACATGGGAGGACTATGGCTGACCAAGTTCACAGATGACTGCAAACTGGGTGCCATAATCGACTCACCAACTGACACAAGCATCCTCCAAAAGGGTCTCTCAGAGACGGATAACTGGTGCCAGAGCCATGGCCTAAAGCTAAATGCCAAAAAGTGCATAGTCATCCCCTTTGGGAAAAACAGTGCCCACAAATTACCACATAGGTGGTAATCCATTAAGTACTCAAGAAGTAATTAGGGATTTGGGGACCCAAATAGATAGCAATCTCTCCTTTGACAATCACGTTGCCAAAGTGGTTAGAAAGACCTTCTATATAGCCCACCTTATCACGAAAGTGTTCACATCTAGATCAAGAGAGGTCATTGTGCCCCTCTACTCATCACTCATCAGGCCCATAATTGAATACAATGCCCCATTTGGGATGTACCTTACCTGACACCTGCAGCAACTGGAAAGACCCCAAAAGTACCTCACCAAGAGGATCAAGGGACTCAAACAGATGCCCTACGCAGTTAGGCTAAAGAAACTCCAGCTCTACTCAGTTGCTTACTACCTGCTCAGAGGTGATCTGTGCCTGAAGTATAAAGCCATGCCCAACCCAGAATTAATGGACATGCTCCACCTCAGGAAATCCAAATCCCTTAGAGCTACATGCTCCAGAGACTTAAACCTCAGCATAGAAATAAATAGGACATGCTGGAGGGACAGATTCATATCCCAGAGGCTCCCTCACTCTGGAACAAAATCCCAATCCATGTTAGGCAGAGCCCCTCAATGACCCTCTTCAAGAGAAATCTTGACGAGTGGATGGGAGATCATAGGTTTACCCCTGGGATCTCTTCTGTGTCCCTACTAGACAGAAGCACAGTAAACTAACCTTAAAAGGGCTATCTTCTGTGACCTACTATACAGAGGCACAGTTAACTAATCTAAAAGGGTGGCAAAAGCCAAACACACTCTGGCTAGGCTTATAAATGCCCTAGGGCAGATAGCCTAGTATCAACCTATGATGAACCTATATATATATATATATATATATATATATATATATATATATATATGTGTGTGTGTCTGTGTGTGTATAAATACCCGCACACATATACACACACATTAATGTATATAAAACTTAATGGATCATAAAATATTAATAAAATCACAGTTGTGTACAATACCATAGCAGAAGTGATGTAAACTTGACTCCTGCCGAGAGTGCCAATTTGTAGGAGGTGTTGAATATTTAAAATGCTGTTTGACTGCTTACAAACTGTCAAGCAATCACAAAGTACAGACAATATACAACCTGTCTATAAGTGATCACAGCTTAAAGATAGCTTGTCGCCTCTTAAACCATTTAAAAAAAGTGTTGACACTACATATTATTTTGTGGTTGTGACTGTGATTGCTTATGGATGGAGCTGCCAAATGGGTGTGGTTAGGGTTGCAACCTTTTAAGCTTGCCAAAGTGGGGCATGGGGGTGTGGCCAATATGACACTGGCCACACCCTTTACCATGATGTCACCACAAGAGTAGTGAAGGAGATGCTGTTATAGATACATAGGTTCATAGGTTCATACTAGGCTATCTTCCCTAGGGCATTTATAAGCCTAGCCAGAGTGTGTGTGGCTTTCACCACCCCTTAGGATGAGAATACTATACCCATTAGTTTGCTGTGCCTCTGTCCAGCAGTGATACAGAGATGATTCCCAGGGTAAACCTACGATCTCCCATCCACTCGTCAAGATTTCTCTTGAACAGAGACAGTGAGGGGCTCTGCCTCACATGGACTGGGATTCTGTTCCATAGTGTAGGGAGTCTCTGGGTGATGAATCTGTCCCTCCAGCATGTCCTATTTATATCCATGTTGAGGTTTAAGTCTCTTGCTCTCGTGGCTCTGGTGGATTTGGATTTTTTGAGGTGGAGCATGTCCATTAATTCCGGGTTGGACATGGCCTTGTATGTCAGGCACAGATCACCTCTGAGCAGACGGTATGCGACTGAATAGAGCTGGAGTTTCTTCAGTCGGGCATCGTATGACATATGTTTGAGCCCCTTTATCCTTTTGGTGAGGAACTTTTGGGGTCTTTCCAACTGCTGCAGGTGTCGGGTAAGGTACAGTCCGAATGGGGCGTTGTACTCAATCATTGGTCTGATAAGTGAAGAGTACAGGGGTACAATGACCTCTCCTGATCTGGATGTGAATCCCTTCATGATCAGGTGGGCAATGTAGAAGGTCTTCCTAACCACTTTGGCAATGTGATTGTCAAAAGAGGTTACTGTCAACTTGGGTCCCCAGGTCCCTGATAACTTCTTCCGTGTTTAATGGATTACCACCTCTTCCGTGTTTAATGGATTACCACCTATGTGGTAATTAGGGGTTACCTTGTTTTTCCCAAAGGGTATGACTATACATTTTTTGGCATTTAGCTTAAGGCCATGGCTCTGGCACCAGTTATCCATTTCTATGAGACCTCTCTGGAGGATGTCTGTGTCTGATGGAGTGTCAATTATGGTGCCCAGTTTGCAGTCATCTGCAAATTTTGTCAGCCACAATCCCCCTATGTTTGCCTGCACTTCAGAAAAATAAATGCCGAACAAGAGGGGGCCCAGGACTGAGCCCTGTGGGACACCGCTCATGACCAGCTTAGAGTCTGACATGGCACCAGCAACTCTAACCCTGTGTGTTCTGTCCTTGAGCCAGTTTGCAATCCATCTTGTGACATATGGGTTTACATCTAAGCTGGTGAGCTTTTCTATGATGCCCGAGTGGGGTATTGTGTCAACGCTTTGCTAGGTCAAGGTAGGCTGTGTGAACTGCTTTACCCTCATCAATGGCCTTAGTGACTGTTTCGAAAAAGTTGACCAAGTTCAAGAGGCAGGATCTGCCCTTGACAAAGCCAAATTGGGTAGGATCCAGTGTCTGTAGGTCCCCAATGTCTTTATTTATGAGTTCCATTATGATCCTCTCCATAGCTTTGCAGACAAGGCTCATCAAGCTTATGGGGCGGTAATTTCCAGGGTCCGTAGAAGCACCGCCTTTGTGGAGTGGGACCACAGTTGCCGACGCCATTCTTTGGCACGTATCCTGTAGTAAGGCTAAGATTAAACAGCAGCCTTATGTGTGGGTTTAGTTCCTCATTGAGTTAGGTAGCACACAGCCGGGGACACCGTCCGGTCCCATTGATGCTGTGTTTTTGCTTAAGAGAGAGCAGCTCTCACCTGGGCATCTCAGATGTTTGGGAGGCTAGACTCTGGTGGGATAGATATTTCTCCTTTGGGGAGGGAGGGAGAATTTGCACTGAACCTGTCTGCCAGTATGTTGGCAATGTCTGTGGGTTCAGTGATTTTTTTATCATTTTGGACTAATTCTGAGCATATCTGGGAGTTTCCACCCAGGTTTCTAACATAGCTAAAGAAGGCTTTATGATTGTCTTTTGTGTCATTAGCAATTTTTCTCTCAAAGTTGGCCTTGGATGATTTTATGAGTGATCGTAGTTTTTTGCTAGTATTGATCAGAGATGCCTTCCCTTTTAGGGATTTTGCTCTGTCATGTAGTAGCTTTCTCCTCTTGTTGTAGAGTTTGTTTATGGCTGGGGTCCACCAGTCCGGGCGCCTGCCTTTGGTGGAAAGGGTCTTGATTTTATTAGGGATTGCTTGATCCATACATTCCTGGAGGTGCTCGTAGAAGGCATTTGTAAGGGTTTCAGCATACAGCAGGTAGTTGGTTGCTAAAGTGGCTAGCTAGCTGACTGGTTGGCTGCTGAAGTGGCTAGCTAGCTGACTGGCCGGCTGCTGGAGTGGCTAGTTATCTGGCTGACTGGCTGCTGGAGTGGCTAGGTAGCTGGCTGGCTAGCTGGATGGTGGGAGTAGCAGATGAATGGATGGATTAATGGATGGATGGCTTGGCTGTTAGGAAAAATAAATCTCTGTCTTTTTGTTTAGCAGCTGTAGAAGCACTAAAAACAAACTGCTCTACTGTCCTGATCTTTGCAGGGCTTTTCCTGCCCCATTTCCCACCCCCTTCATGAATTGAGCCAATTGCTGCATGATTTAAAGCACCTGGACCTAACTGGGAATAGCTCTGCCTGCAGATCTAGGTTGGTGACATAACTGAATTGCTGTGGAAAAGCCAGAAGTAATTGTGGATTTTCCATGGCGATTCAGTGTGAATGAAAGCAGGGTTTTTCAAGTCCCACTACTTTGTACAGTGGGCAGTGGGATAAGGTAGCTCAACCCGTGAGTGTCCTGCTGATAATGGGACCGGTGGCAACCTTAGGTGTACTGCCCAGGACACCACATTCCCAGGCTATAGTTCTGGTTGTATACATTAAAGCTGTAGCAATTTACATAGAATAAAACATATGTCTATGCACAGAATAAGTTTGTGGACATGAATTAAAATCTGAAAGTAAAGTCTGTTCATTAATTCCAAGTAAATCTATTTAGTGAAACTAAGATTAAATGAACTTAAATTTATGTGCATCAATATAGGCATAAATCATGGCATAAAATTTTCTCATTGTAAAAATAAGTAAACAAAAAATATGATTGTAGCAATTATATTAGTGATGCTTATAATTTATACTGCTCTGAAGACTTAATGGTTTCTGTAATAAAATCCATTTATAGTAAGATGAGAAAGCCAAGAACTGCAATTTATATTTTTTAAGCAAGTAGATTCATCTTATTTTCTTATTAGGTTTTTAACATAGAAATGTTAAACAAATAGTTGTGTGACTAATTTCCATTTCATCATTGCAGTGCTATCTCAAAATTAGCTTTTTCTTTCAGCTTGATATGAACCAGGAAGTGGTTATATTTTGTAAGGTGGAGCAGAGGGCAAAGTCTCCTACAGGAGAGTACTCCACCAAGGGCTGAATTTTTGTTTCTTTTGTTTGTGAATTCTGCAAAAGTGTCCTGTGGATGGGTGTTATACCCACAATAAGATTTCTAGTCATTCATGTAAATCTAAGGTGCAACCTTGAGAAGCAGTCCATTTCTTTCTAAAGACTGTCTAGCAGTTGGCTTAGAGGATTATGGATCTGATAATGATTTGTTTTGTGTAGTCCAGTGGTGGAAGGTTTGATTCCCTTTGCCTTCACTGTCTAACTGTGTTACTGTGTCAGCAAGTCACTTAACTTGACGCTGCTCCCAGTGTAAAAAAAGGTCCATAGAAGTCTGTACTGTACCCCTTAAATATATATATAGAAGTAAAACAAGATTTTCACAGTCTCACATTTTATTGCCTAAATTACATCATACTCCAGAAGGGCATGCAATGTGAGTAGCTGTTTTTAATAAGATTTATATTGTGTATCCTTTTTGGAGTCTGACATGCTTTATGCAATAATTTTAAGTGCATTATGATTCCAGATGGAATCATTTTAACACTATGTATTAGTTATTGGCTGTGGTGGTGCAATGGTTAGCATTGTCGCCTCACTGCAAGAGGTTCTCTGGTTCAATTCCCGGGTGGAGTGCCTTCTGTGCGGAGTCTGCATGTCCTCCCTGAGGTTGAGTGAAGTTTAAAAACATGAAGGTAGGTGTGTGTGCCTTCTGTAAAGATTGGGCACCGAGCTAGCAACTCTACAACGTAAAAATCCACTGCCAATCAGTAGTGGACCAGTAATCTGCTGTGGCGACCCCTAACCGGGAAAAGCTGAAATTCTTTTTATTGACATGATGTAAGTTATGATTTATTTACATTTAAACTCCACTTGCTTCATCTTTTTTGAATAGTGCATCACATTTTGTTCTTGCTGTTTCATAACTGCGATGTTTTTATTTCATTTAAGAAATGAGAATTTAGTTTTGTTACATTTACATTTATACCATTCACTAGGCAAGAGTCATTGGTATGAGTTAGTGTTTCCCAACTATGTATTGCATTTAACCAGCAAATATTGCCAGACGTCTCTTTAGTGTAAATTAAAACTTTTTCTATACCAGCAAATTGTTTTAAATAATGGTAGGGTTTTGCATTATAGTGCACGGGAAGTCTGTATTTCTGCCATTCTGAAACCAGCTTTCAAAAAAAAAAAGAATGATTTTCTGATTATAGAGATATTTAGATATAGACAAACACTTGCTTCACAGTTTAGAGAAAGTTTAATTTTATTTTAAAACCTGATTCCAAGCAGAGAATGTGGTTATCATTCTTATCATTTGAATAACCTTTGAGCAATCTTTGTATTAAACTAAAATTAAATGAGATTAATCACATTTGCTTCTGTTTTCATTTTTTCATTCACTGAGTTCTGTAGTTGCATTCATTGGTATGTTATTTATTTGCTGTAGCACTATAAAGGTGATGCGTTAACCAACCCCCCTGCAGTTCACCAGATAATGTGAATTGTGAAATCATATGAGATTCATTATATATATATATATAAAAATTAATTTTTATAATTTGGTTAACCACTTCTGTTTGAAGGAGTTGGTAGATGTCTTAGTACATAGCTAATTTTTGGTAAAAACATCATCATGAAACCTCTTATTCTATGCAATTTTGACAGCTTAAGATAATTCAGAATATGACTGCATAGAGAAACTCATTCTATATACTTTTAGGGTTTATTTTTTTTTTATTTTTGGCATAGATTTTAGTAATTACTACTCCAATATACCTTTAACAAAAAATGCTACATCATCACCTCATTTCCAGTATTGTAGCTGTTTTATATATGAGTAGTATTGTGGTAATAGCTAAATTAGCTTTGAGACCAAACCTTTGCAGAGTCCTTTAATTCAGAATTACCAGAAGGCAAGGGTTTATCAGGCTTGTTAATATATAAGTATGGGAGAGCTATCTGCAGTCACTTTTTATCTGACTGGAGTCTCGTTCATATTCTCACCTTTTGATGGTCTTGCAGATTTTTTTACCTTGCCATTGTTTTGGTGATTAACAAAATAATATTGGTGAAAGAGGACAAGGTTGCCTAACACCTCTTTTCAGAGAAGTTAATGTTTTTTTATATATAATTAACCCAGAAAAACACAGTTGGAGATTGGGTCTGGACCCCAAGTCTCTGATAAACAGAGCCAGACAGTAACTATGTCAAACTAGCATCCCCTATAACCTTTAGAAACTTCCTAACACACCCCTCCTAATAAATGCCTGTGATACATAGGGACACACAGTTGGGTTGGGTTGCATGACCAGGCTTATGGTGTATACCTGTGAACCTATACATGGAGTAGCATACATAACCACTTATTTATGTTGTGACAGCTTTTAAACTGGAAAGACTACATGGAATTTGTCACAACCTGGGACCACCATAACAAATTCTTGAGAGATGCTTTATACAAATACTCATTGAGTTATAGAAATTATATATATCGTCGATTTACTCAGACTGCATGTCTACAACTGAGATAGTGCTTTATATACTTTGAATATATGCCACGTACTGAGTTTGCTCACTTCACTGTAAATGGAGTTTTTTTTTTTTTGTATGTCCTCGATGTGGTATTTTGAGAAGGTGCTACTCAGAAATGAAAATTATTTTTAGGATGCTTACCTCAAGAAGAATTGTTGTCTTGGTATGTTTGTATGCATCTCTTATTAGACCTATTATTGTATATAATGGAAATCTTTGTGATTATCTCACTTAGGATTTCAGAAGATTAGAAAGAGAGCAGTGATCCTATACAAAATGTGATGGTCATCATAATATTCACTGTTGCAGTATTCATGTTTGGGATTCCTGCCTACAGGTTGCCCCACTGGCTGCTGCAAATTCCAAAGCTTTACTTTCTCCCAGGGCTTTAGCTGGCACCCTCCTACCACTACACAAAGATGTTAGTGGTATAAAACATTTGTCAACTGGCACCAACTTCAGACCTTTCTTGCTATGCAAGATCATGAATCAGATGTTTGATAACAGTCAGTCCTTCTGTTGCTGTGCTACCAGATGCCAGATAAATACCCTACTTGGGATATACTTACCATTTATTGAAAGCAGCAATGATGTTGCTTACTGTCTTAATCTGATACTGAAATGTTTTGTAAAAATTAATAGCTGTATAGCTTGTTGAAAGCAGATTCCCCAGAAGGATTTTTCACAACCTGTGTTTGTTTTGCCTTGAACCAGAGTGCAGTTCGTATATGCCCTGTGCCAGTTTCAATCTGAAGAAAATCCAAAAATATGACAGTCTTTCCAGGAGTTTGCAGCCAAAAAAGGAGGTTCTGTGCCTTGTTTTGAGCTGCCATGGTATCAGCCAGCCTTCCAGAAAAAACATGATAAAAAGGAAGCATTCTTACAAGAGATATGGAGAGAAGCATCAGCAGACCAAGGACATCACAATGGATGAGTCTGGTCTTCCTGGATTGGGTGTTTCTGGGCATTTAGAGGTGTTTTCACAGTCCCCATCCTAACAGTCAATTTTGGCACAGGCCTCTGGTGTGACCACTTTCTTGCAAGTCCACCCAGACTGATGACTGTGCATCATTTCTATATACTGAGGGCCCATTGATGTGGGAGATTGATATTCTTACTACAAAGGGAGTAGGTGGTATCCTTGAGGTATTCAGGGTATTTGTAAAGACCTTCCTAGAGATCAAGCCAAGGTCTCCTGAGTGGTTATATCCAAAGACACAAAGCAATAAAGATCAAATTTGCATCAGTCAGCTTGCCTTAGCCTGGATCAAACATTGCCTCAGTTCTGTCTTCCACCCAAACTTTGAACAATGTTTCTAGCTAGCTCACAATTTCATTTCCTTTAAGAAATCAAATCAGCACTGGAATTATCAGAGGTATCTGGGGACCTTTCTAAAAACAGAAAGGTGGAACCTCAAGTTGAGAATTCTGATTCCCATGACTCTGAAACCGATGAACTTTTCCAGCAGATTTCTCCTTTTGTGACACCCTTTATAAAATGAAGAAGACATTCCAGTGAGAGGCTAAGGAATACTTAGAAGCTCACCACAAATATAGGGCTTTCATGGGTCTAGCTGAGCCTTGAGCATTTGCCATTCTTCCAGTCATTGATGTCCTGGAGAAGATCTTTATTAATGCATCTATGATGCCAGATTTCCTACCCCCTTGCCCTAGGAAACCTGCTCTCCTCAATATAGGGTCAAGGATTCACATAGATTCCTTTGTATGCATCATGTGACTGGTCTAACCGAGGTGCACTTGAAGTCCATCAAGGTATATGTTCTGGCACCCTCCAGGAACCCCTTTACTTATGATAGAAAAAAATAGGATGCTTGACAGCTTTGGGAAAAGGGTATCTACTTCTACTGCTCTTTCAGAGCTGCCAGATCCCCATGCCTACCTTTCAGTAATTCCTGCTGGAGGAGATGAGGGTCAAGGCAGAAGGGATGCAAAATAAGGACTGGAAGCAGAAGGTGATTGTCTTTTCCCTCTAGTGTTTTCATCAGAGGAGTTTTTGAACTCTGTAACAAGACAGCTTAGGTTGTCAAGCACTCCCAAGAAATTTTGTTGTGATGCTGTGGGTGGACCATACAGGGCAGCAGTTACAGGTCCTGTTATTTAAAGACATGCCCATTGAAGACGCATCCTCTTCAAGATCATGTAAAGACAGAGCTCCTTAATGTATCCTTGGACAAAAATCTCCTCTTTGGACCCTTTACAGATGGAATTTGAAGATGACAGATGAAAAAAAGGCAAGAATAAGCAGTCTGCCAAACAACTTTTGTCTGACTCAAGCTCATAAATTTAGCACTAACTACTCAGTCAAATCTTGACTCATGTACCCCAAACAGGACAAAAACAAGTATAGGAAAGAGAAACTTAAGCCAGACATAAGAAGAAATTTGGGGCCACTTAGTGCTATGACTCCCTGAGGGTGTGCCCCTTTCCCCTTAAGCCTATCCAAACCTGCCCTCCGTTCTCCCCTTTCTATGCCTTCCCCTCAGAAAGAGTTGGAAGATGCTTAGCTGGTTTTGTAAAAACTGGGAAACCATCACCCAGGGCCAGTAGGTCATAAACATTCTTCAATAAGGTTATGTTACACTTCTTAGAAATACCAAACTGTAGAAGCATCCTCCTAGTTCCAAAGGATCAGTTAGACCTTATGCCTGCAGTATTAAAAGAAATACAGCAGTCAAGGGCCATAGAGATTATCCCACATGGGGAGGAATAAAAATGTTTTTACCCCAGACTGTTTCTGTTTCCAAGAAAGGAAGACACATGAAGACCCGGTTTGGCCTTGTCACAAGTATATTTCTCATTATTCCAAAGTTCAAACTATTAACTCTCCAAAACCTGTTACATTTACTGCACCACCAGGCCCTCATGGCCTTTCTAGACTTAAAATCTGCCAACATTTATATCCCCATAGCCAAGCAACATTCACAGTTTCTCATGTTTGCAGCAGAGGGAAGCATTTCCAATTTCTAGCTTGTCTACTGCACCCAGAGTATTCATCCAGTGCCTTGTTCCAGTAATGGCATACTGCAGGGCAAAGGCCATTCACATTTACCATACTTAGATGACTCTTGTATCCTATTCACGATGAATGCTTTCAGGGATCTGGGACTTAACATCAATCAACAAGAACAAATAAAACCTGATCCTGTCAACAACCTAGTCTCTCTTATCTGCAGTTCATGTAAAGATTTTCTCCACTACTCCCAGGCTTGCTAAAGCCCACCAAACTCACCAAGACCAAAGTACACATTGACTGGATTGATTGTTGAGCTGAATATTAAGGAAAAAGTCACTCCACTTGAAGAACCTTGAAGGTTGTCCTGGAATAAGTCAGTACTGCAAAATATTCAGTTAACATCGTTTTTTAGACAAATTTCAACATTTTATAAGAAAAAAGGCCCAAATCTCTACTTTGTACTGAGTCAACATTTTAAATCCAAGTAACTCACCCCAAAGCAAAGTTGTTTAACCAGAAAGTTCTAACCCCAAATTAGATAAGTTTCTGACAACAAATAGCAGTTTAAGGAGACAAACACTGATAGTGTGTGTGTGTGTGTGTGTGTGTGTGTGTGTGTGTGTGAGAGAGAGAGTTTTACTTTTCAAAGCTCAGCTGCATTTTTTCAGGGAAAAAAAAACTTTTCTCCAGCTTGTCATATATCACATCTTTGCTATACCTTTATGTGGGGTTTCACATTTTGCAATTTTGCTGTATTTTTTTTTATAAAGTTGCATTTTTACTTTTTTAACATGAAAAATATCTGCTAACTGCAGCAATATTCATAGATTTATGCAAGGAGATGTATCTGGAGAAGGAAACAAGCACATTTTACTTCCCTTGTTAAAGTGGGAGATCTTCAATTTGAACATGGTAAAGTTAAAATAGGAATTCCAAGGAGGGTCAGTTCTGGGCTCTCTGTTCTCTTTATTCATTAATGCTCTTTCATTGTCCTTATCCAAAATAACCATTATGCAGATGACTTAAAACTCCTTAAATCAAATCACCTCCTCTAGCAGATTAATCCAGTATGTTCCTGAATCACAGGCAAAAGCCTCATCCTTAACTCTTCTAAATCAGCTACTTTGCTGTTTGCCACAGCATAGATGATTTTGCATGCACAGCTTCTGATTAAAGAATCCCACAAGTGCATATCTCAAATTAAATGCTACTAGTACCTGGTTTAATTTATTGTTCCTTCCCACAGCTGACCATTAAGCACCATCAGCTCCCCTCTTTTTTACTGGGTATACTGGGCTGATGAAAAGGTCAAAGATGCTGGTGCAGCTTTGTACTGCTGCCTGTGAGTATGCCCTTATTCCTCCACCTTGCATAAGACCTTACAGCTCTGCTGTTGCTACCCTCATGAGGTGCATGCATGTTTCCATGCATGTGCTACTTCCTGACTAAGCAGCTCACTGCCTATGCATCCTGGAGCTTACCAGGCTTATATGCTGCTTATTGTAGCAAGCCTAGGTTGCCTCCCATCCCCCAGGATGGGTAAGCCAATATCATACGCTCTTCCTATTCTTAAAAATCATTATTCATCATATTCCCAAATTCTTCACAGAACCCTAAAATGCCATTTTATTCATTCATTCTTGAATCACCTAGTCAATCCAGTATAAGATCACAATGGAGCTGGAACCTGTCCAAGCACTTAGTAGGTACATGGGATATAAACTTAATCCTGACTGGGGTCTTATACCATTGGAGGAAATGCACACAGACTCGCACATAGTCAGCATCCACAACCATGGGCAGTTCAGAGGATCACCAGTTCACCTTTGTGATACCTTTGGGATGTGTAAGGAAACTAGAGCACCTGGTGAACATGCACATTGCAGCAGAGACATCATAATGACCCTTGCATAGAAGCTACCCCACCAAGGGCTGAAATAGAGAACCAAATGTTTTAATTCAGCACTGCCACTCAATGCAATTTTTGCTTATCCTTAAAAAGGGCTATTTTGCTACTAATGTTTGGGAGTGCCACTCTCCTACACACACTAATCTTTAAATGATTTTATCTGATGAATTGACAGTAACTTCCTTCAACTTCCCTTTGAGATAGTTTCAGTAGAGTGCAGTATCGCTGAACTGGACATTTAACAAAGCTCTGGGGTCAACATTCTCAAAAGTTGCTTCAGCTCGCAGGAGGTGTTTGCCTGTTCACATTAGAAATAAACAAAATCTCATTTATAATAAGAAATTGAAGTAGTACTTTGTGGTATGTGTGATTGCCAGTGTTATAGAAGTAGTGTCTGATTAGAACTGTGTTGAAACCTGAATAATTTTTCATTTTTTCATATGTATTTGTAACATTTTGTACAGTTTTATAACTATGGCCAGTGTTAATTTTGGTTTTTCATAGGTAGGTACTAGTCTATCAGCCCTGGGGGCTATATAAGCTTAGCCAAAAAAGTTCCCTGGCTTTCGCCATCCAAGAAAGTTATTTTTCTGTGTCCCTGTCTAGCAGAGCCACAGAAATGATCCCCAAGGTGAATTTCCTATTTCCTAAACAATTGAGATTTTTCTTAAAGAGGGCTAATGAGGAGCTTTGCTTGACATGAATGGGTAGTCTGTTCCAGAGCATGGGAAGTCTCTGGGACAGGAATCTATCCCTCCAGCATGTTCTGTTTATTGTGGTGCAAGGTTTAGGTCTCTGGAGCGTGTGGCTCAGAGGGATTGGGGTTTCATTAAGTGTAGCATGTCCAACAGATCTGAGTTTGACATGGCTTTGTGTGTTAGGCAGAGGCCACCTCTGAGTAGGCGATAAGTGATGGAGTAGAGCTGGAGTTTTTTGAGACAGTCTGCGTATGGCATCTGTTTGAGGCCAGTAATCCTCTTAGTGAGGTATTTCTGCGGCCTTTGCAGTATGTTATAGATGTCTTGCAAGGTACATGCCAACCAGGGTGTTGTACTCTATAATGGGTTTGATGAGGTATGAGTAGAGAGGAACAATGACCTTTTTTTTTCTGGAGGTGAATGCCTTTGTGATGAGGTGTGCCACGTAGAAGGATTTCCTGACTACTGTGGCGATGTGATTATCAAAGGAGAGACTACTGTCCACCTGTGTCCCATGGCCTCTTATCACACTTTCAGTGTTTAGTAGGCTACTGCCTATGTGGTAGTTCATGGGTACAGTGTTTTTCCCAAAGGGGATGACAATGCAATTCTTGGCATTGAGCTTGAGCCCATGACTTTGACAGCAAGCATCAGTCTCAGTGAGGCCCCTTTGTAGAATGTTCACATCATTAGGCAATTCTATTATGGCACCTAGTTCGCAGTCATCTGCAAACTTTGTTAGCCAAAGACCTACTGTATTAGCCTTGACTTCTGAGAAGTAGATGCCAAACAGGAGAGGACCCAGGACTGAGCCTTTTGGTACTCCACTTGTCACTGGTCTGAAGTTGGATTTGGAATCGGCTACTTTCACTGTGTGGGTTCTGTCAGTGAGCCAGTTGGCCACCCATCTTGTGACATAGGGATTTATGCCCAGTCTAGTGAGTTTATCTATAATTCCAGAGTGGGGGATGGTGTTGAAAGCTTTGACAAGGTCAAAATAGGCTGTGTGCACCACCTTACCCTCATCCATGGCTCTGGTGACTGCTTCAAAGAAGTCACTCAGGTTTAGGACACATGACCTACCTTTTGCAAACCCAAACTGAGTGGGGTCCAGAGTTTGGAGGTTACCTATGTCCTTGTTTATAAGCTTCAAGATGATGCATCCCATGGCCTTTCAGACTAGGCTCATCAGGCTAATGGGGTGGTAGTTCCCAGACTCTGTGGTGGCGCCTCCTTTGTGGAGTGGGATAACCATCGCTGTGCATCATTCAGTAGGCACAAAGCCTGAAGTGAGGTTATGATTGAACATGGTACTTAGGTGTGGAGTGTCAGTTCATTCCGTAGTTTGTGCAGAATGCAGCCTGGGATGTTGTCAGGTCCCATGGATGCTGTGTTCTTGGCTTTGGAGAGTGCATAGGTGCTTATACAGTGCATTTATATAGGATTCAGCAGTCGTACTTCTATTTTCATCTGTATGGGTATCGTGAAGCTTGCCACTTCTGTCTTAAGAAGCATGAAATTTTTGGTATAGTTAAACTCTACAATAATTTGTTTTTCATTTTTACTCTGGTTATTTATTTTTGTCTGTTAGTTTCATTACTGAACTTAATGGAATATTTCTTTACATCTAAGTGTATTTGCAGTTTTTGTCTTGTGGCTTGGGTTCTGGCTGAAAAAGGGTTCTTGACCAGTTCACTCACCTGGGTAGTAGATAAAAACAATAAACACATCATGGAGCTATTAGGTCGTGTCTTGTTAAGATCTGTGTTACAAAAGTGACTTGATCTCTGTGAAAATCCTTGAAAAGGCCCAAGTTCTACTCCTCATAGCGGGTGTAAAGCCTCTTCCTCCTCTGGAAAGTATTGTCCTCAACAAAACAAAAACAATGGAAGTGAGCATAAACAGTGTATTTGCTGCTGGATTCTGACTGTAGGGGTAATAACCATGCTGCCACAGGGTACCTGGATGATTTTAATGGATATGATGGATAATTTTTGGTGCATCAGATTTGTTGGTCCTCAAAGAAGGTTCCTTCATTTTGCTTTAGCTGGGCTGCATTTTGCAAATGAAGTACTACTATTTCTACTGTCTTCCCCACAGAGAAGGTTTACTAAAGCCATTGCAATAGTTCCAGAAACCTTGCAGGACAGGAGACCTTTGCTTGATCCCTTTCCTGGGTGATAGATGTTAGTGACCCCATCAAGGGACTCATTGGTAGCAGCCATTGCTTGGGTTCTTGTATGTTTGCAGCCCCTATGAGTTAGCATTAGCCGGGAGAAATCCTCTTGTCCCAATACCGAAGAATCTGTCTGTTGAGGTAAAGTTGTAAAATATTCATGTTTGATTATTCCTGCCAGAAAGAGGGTACAAGAGGCCATTACCTTGATATCCTTGGGAGACAGTAAATAGGTAGGCGAAAAGCTCAAACTCTGCTGTGCTTCATGGGTCACATGACAGCCATCACATTCACTATCTCATTTCCTCACCTGTGGATGGGGATAATTTCTTGGACAGTGAGCTATCAGTGAGTGCAGTCTTCACAACATTGGTGCTTGATCTCTCTCACTATGTTATAAATCATGGAATTTCTCCATTATTTCCAGTATGGGGTAACCTTGCCTCCAGCTTAGCTTATCACAGCTTGTAAGCGAACCTTATAAGATGAGCTTTCCTGGAGGGTTGAGGAACTCAGCTAGGTTTCTACTCGGTGCTTGGTAACTGAAGTCTTATCCCACAAGCCCTGGAATGGGATTTAAGACCAGGGACTCTGCTGTTGTGGTTAGACAGCTGGGCACTAGTGTGTTACTTCTGTGTTCCGATCTATTTGTTCATATATTTCTAATAAAAAGGTGATACAGGTCTAGCTGTGCACTATAGACCTGGGCCTTTTTTTCTTAGCTATTCAAAGACCTGGGGAAGTGAATATGCTAGCTGAACTGTTTAAGCCACATATAATGGAACTCATAAATAAAGACATAGGGAACTTGCAGACTTTGGATCCAACTCAGTTTGGCTTTGTCAAAGGCAGATCCTGCCTCTTAAACTTGGTTGACTTTTTCGAGACAGTCACCAAGGCCATTGATGAGGGAAAGGCAGTCCATACAGCCTACCTCGACCTGGCAAAGGCCTTCGACACAATACCCCACTCAGGTATCATCGAAAAACTCATCAGCTTGAATGTAAACCCATACATCACAAGATGGGTTGCAAACTAGCTAAGTGACAGAACCCACAGGGTCAGAGTTGCTGGAGCCATGTCAGACTCAAAGCCTGTCACAAGTGGTGTCCCACAGGGCTCAGTCCTGGGTCCACTCTTGTTCGGCATCTACTTTTCTGAAGTACAAGCAAACACAGGAGGGTTATGGCTGACAAAGTTTGCAGATGACTGCAAACTGGGCGCCATAGTCGAAAACACATCTGACACAGATATCCTCCAGAAGGGCCTCACAGAAACGGATAACTGGTGCCAGAGCCATGGCCTGAAGTTAAACGCCAAAAATGCATAGTCATACCCTTCGGGAAAAACAAGGTTACCCCTAGCTACCATATAGGTGGCAATCCACTGAGCACAGAAAAAGTCATCAGAGATCTGGGGACCCAGGTTGACAGTAGCCTTTCGTTTGACACTCATGTT
This sequence comes from Protopterus annectens, assembly GCF_019279795.1. Classification (NCBI taxonomy): domain Eukaryota; kingdom Metazoa; phylum Chordata; order Ceratodontiformes; family Protopteridae; genus Protopterus; species Protopterus annectens. Next base: position 1,225,871,014 of record NC_056747.1, on the reverse strand, counting down.
GCTAAAGTAGTTAGGAAAACCTTCTATATCACCCACCTGATCATGAAGGGATTCACATCTAGATCAAGGGAGGTCATCGTCCCCCTGTACTCATCACTTATCAGACCTATGATTGAGTACAATGCCCCGTTCGGAATGTATCTGACCAGACACCTGCTGCAGCTTGAAAGGCCCCAAAAGTTCCTCACCAAAAGGATAAAGGGTCTCAAAAATATGTCTTATGCTGCCCGACTGAAAGAACTCCAGCTCTATTCAGTCTCATACCGCTTGCTCAGAGGTGACCTGTGCGTGACATATAAGGCCATGTCAAACCCAGATTTGATGAATATGCTTCACCTCAAAAAATCTAGATCCCTCAGAGCCACAAGGGCGGGAGACTTAAACCTTGACACGGTTATAAATAGAACGTGCTGGAGGGACAGATTCATCACCCAGAGACTCCCTATGCTGTGGAACAAAATCCCGGTACATGTGAGGCAGAGCACCTCTCTGGCCTTGTTCAAGAGGAATCTTGACCAATGGATGGGAGATTGCAGATATACCCCAGGGATTACTTCAGTGTCACTGCTTGACAGAGGCACAGCAAAATGATAGGCATAGTTTTTATTCAAACTAAAGGGGTGGCGAAAGCCACATAACTATGGGCTAGGCTTATAAATGCCCTTGGGCAGATAGCCTAGTATGAACCTATGAACCTATATAAGGGTAATGGATCTCATCAAGTTCATTCAGGAATTTTTCACTCAGAAAATCAGACTTTTCATCATATTAAATCATGTAGTTCTCTAATAATTCAGCCCAATTCAGCAGGGCAGCAGAATCCGGAGGTGAGCACATTATGTCTTCAGTTGTTGGAAATAATCCTAGATATCTTTCAATATGTCTGTCTGATTCTGCACCTTCCACCAAAATTCAGAGCAAATTCATCCTTGTCACCACTTATTCAAAAAGGGTGTGTTTTCAGGCTGTCAGTTCCTTGACTGTCAGTAACCTGTCCCATGGATGATAACTGGTAGCCCACCTCCAGGACTGGCTGTATATTCAGATCTTCTAAGCCTGTAGGACTTTCTAAAGGAGGTCTGTAGGATGATTGGAGCTGTCAGAAAGGTATTTTTCAAACTTAATCTTCCCAACAAAGCTTGGCATCCTTAGCCTGTGATTGAGAAGCGATTCCACTTTATCCAGGGACATCCAGGCAATGATAAGTTCTTGTATTTGATTTATTTCACTTGCCTTTCATTATCCAAGTGATTGCTACTGCTTTACTACATTTTCAAGAGCATTTAATTTGCTTTTTGTGTAAAATCACGTTTTTTTTTTCTAAGTATTGTTTCCTATTTCCTAAACTAAGTACATTCAAATCACCTTGCAGATGGGTGATCTAGTTAAGGAATAAGTTGTTTTGTTGTTGCATTGCATGTGAGGGTTCCATTTTGCTGTGTTTTTCCATGAAGGACAGATAATCCATCTTGTGGCAGAACGTGTTTGCCTGGTCTGTATGAGTAAGAAAGTGTATTTGCTTATTGGCCAGAGGGCTCAGGAGTTAGATTTCAGTTTTATTTCTGCTGCTATAAATTAAGCATGTTTCCATGGCTCTCTGCTCATTTTCCCAGAACTCAGCAAAGCTTGGCATCTTTGTGTCCGAGAAGTAAAGTATTTCCACTGTATCCAGGGCCATCCAGGTGAAGATAACTTCTTGTACGTGATTTATCACACTTGTTTTTCATTAACTATGTGATCGCTACTATTTTACTGCATTTTTCAAGAATATTTAATTTACTGTTTGTGAAGAATCTCCTCTGTTTCTCTGTGTTTTTTCCTGAACTGGGTGCATTCAAAACTGATCCAATTAGGAAATAAGTCGTTTTGTTACATTGCGCTTAAGGGTTCTTTTTGTTGTATTTTTACATTAAGAAGAGCAGATCATCCATTTTGTGGCAGAATGTGTTTTCTTGGTCTATCTGAGTTGGAAAGCACTCCAGAAGAGCTCAACGTTTAGCTGTTTATTGGCCAGAGGGCTCAGGAGTTGTATTTCAGTTTAATTTCTGCTGCTAAAAATTAGGAGTGTTTGCCCAGAGCTACTCACTGCACAGCAACAGTCGGCAGTGCCTTGTGCAGATGCAAACACTCGGAAAGTAATGTTTATCTATAAAACTACTACTAGAACTGAAACGTAGCTTAGGCTAAAACAAAGTCATTGCATGGAAATGAGCTTAGAGTAGCTAGCTTTTGCTTCAGACAGTACTAACAACATATCTTAGGCAATAACTAACACTAGTCCCTAACCCTAGAGACCACCCTAGGAGATATCTGTATAATCCAGTCCTCAAATCACAGTAGCCCTCCCCAGTACAGGTCTGTACAACATGGATATGCAATTTTCAAATGTCTCCATAGCTAGCTTTGTAGATATGAGTATCCTGAGACAATGAAGCAATTGTCTCATGTTCACAGAAAGCCATTTAATCCTTAAAAAGGCAAACACAGTATGCAAGAGATGCACATACACAACTTCCTTGGAGACAAAAATCTCGCTTACAAAAAAGGTTGTGAAAAAACACACACACACACACACACACACACCATACACATAGGCTGAAGCACTGAAAATAAATCTTCTCAAACCTCAGAGACCTCCTAGGAGTATTAATGGCAAAGTCTATCCTCAGCAATCTCAAAAGTACATGCCAAAAGCAACACCAAACACCACACATATGCCTCTACCCAGTGGACCTCCAGCAGCAAATCCCTTAAGACGCACAAACACTTTATAAAAGACTCCTGTCATAGGGGACTCCATTGTATGACCCATAGATCCCCCACTTACCAGACAGGACAAGGAAAAGATAACGGTTAGTTAGTTATCTGGGGCCAAGTTACGCACTCAGTCAAGTCAGTGCTCCAGAGGTACAAATACAATTCTGTCATAATCCCTGTGGATTTAAATGACCTGAGATGTACCTCACTGGACTATATGAAAAGAGACATTATGGATCTCTCGGAATCTGAGTCTCAGGTATGTGCCTTAGACTGAGCAGAATTCTACTGTCACCAAGGATGATGTCACAATATGAACAAAAGATGATTGACTTCAACAATTGGCTTAGCTCCTGGTAACATTCCAGAGGCATTCAGTGCTTGTCAGCAAGAGAGGACATGGCTAACAGACCAGGATGATTTACACCTGTCCTCTCTAGTCTTCTGAATATTGGCTAAAACCTTATTCACCCCCTAGTTTATAGGTTAGTTCTAGGCTATCTACCCTTGCAGGCCATTTTAAGCTTAACCAATTTCCCTTTCAAGGATGATCAAACCCTGTACTTGTGTCTGTGAGGTAAACACTTTAACCAGTATACCATTTCCCTTAGAGCATTTTAGGCAATGCTGAATTGACAAACCTACTAACACTGAAAATAAAACTAAGTTACTGCTCAATACTAGGAGCCTTATCAAGAAATTCACACCCTACAAGCTCTTCTTACTCTGGAGAGTATAGACATCTGTGGCATTACTGAGACATAGTTTAAGGTCACAGAAAGTACTCCGAAAGTGCAAGGCTCCATTACGAGCCACACATTTAGACTAAGCTGTACAGACTGGGAGCTGTTTGATCTACATTAACAGCAAGTATACCTATAGGTTGGTTAAAAAGGATGATGCCCTGGAGTTCATCCATGTGCAAATCATCATAAAGTCCCTTACCATGTCGTAGCAAGCTATAGGTCACCATCTATGCCCTAACAATCTCATAACTTGTACTTAGACTTACTGGAGGTACTCACCATCCATTCATGTGAGATTTAAGTACCTCTCTATAGATTTTGAAGCATGCACTGCCTCAGACTTGCAGGCACAATGATTCTTGGACTTCATTAAAAAAATACCTTTGACCAGATAGTGCACACTCTGCCCAGAGAATCAGATGTACTGGACCTAGCACTCACAGATATGGGAGAACACTGCACCCCCTTCTGTGTCGCATCCTCACTGGTGAGGTTGGATGACAAAGCGCTCTCCCTCAAAATAAAAATCAGCTTGGAAAACTCAGCAAAACCTTTATCAGTTAGGAACCATTCTAAAGCAAACTAGATCCTATTAAGTGACAGTTTGTTAAAATTCAATGTCCTTCCGAACCCTGAGTTCACGGCAACCCATGTAGAATTGTTCACAGAAACCCTGTACAACCATGTAAATTGCCTCATAGAGGGTGTTGTACCTACCAGAAGTAAGCCCAAAACAAATTCTAAAAACAAACCACACTAGTGGAATCCTAACCTTAGGGTATATAACAAAAGGAAAAAAATGAATGGCCAAAATCAGAAAAAGCAACTCTCAAAATGGCAAGTGCTTACTAATTATACAGGAAACTAAGAGGGCTAATTAAGTCCAACAAAACCAATTTATGAGGTCAAGATAGCCACACAGGCTAAAAACAACCACAAGGCGTTTTACAGCTGTGTTCAAAACCTTAAAGGTAGCACACAGTAGTGGGCTGAACTGGTGGTAAATGGTACCATCTTCACTGAAAAGAGTGACATAGCGAATCTGATGGCTGCAAATTCATCTCTAACTTCACCCCCCACTCCACCCCCATTTCCCGTGAAATACCTAACAGGATAGCCCCCCACACACAACTATTAGCAGGAAGTAGGTCATGGCTGTGCTCGCTAAGGCCAAAAAGACAGCTTCAAAGGGCACCATCAATAGCCTGGATTGCTTTCTGAATTGCTCAAAACATGACCTATCAGGACCACTTCAGTCACTTTTCCACTATAGCCTCAACACAGGCTATGTATCATGTGAATGGAGGATTGCAACAATTATGCCTGTTCACAAGTAGAGCCATCAACCAACTCTGGAAACTACAGATCTATTAGTCTGGTTAGTTTAATATGCAAAGCCATGGAATGAATTATCACAGAAATGATCAAAAAAGACATTGGCAACCTACAATCGCTGGACTCAAGCCAGTTTGGCTTTGTCAAGCAAAGGTCATGCCTACTTAACCTGGTAGACTTCTTTGAGGTTACCAAAGCAATGGACGAGGGGAAGATAATGCCTACCTAGACCTGGCTAAAGCATTCAATGCAATACCCTCTTGGGTATTGTTGGCAAACTCATCAGACTAGGCATAAATCCCTGTGTAACCCACTGGCTGCCAGCTGGCTCACAGATAAGACCCAAGAAGTCAGGGTTGGTAAGATCACCTCCACTAAGAGACTAGTCACCTGCATCATACCTCAGGAATCCGTGTTGGGCCTGATCCTGTTTGGCATCTACTTCTTGGAGGTAAAGGCTAATGTCAAGGGCCTTTGGCTTACCAAGACCGCAGATAACTGCAAATTGGAAGCTATCATAGAGTTCCCCATGAGACTAACATCTTGCAAGAGGGTTTAACATGGACAAATGGCTGGTGGCAAAGCCCCAAATTAAAACTCAATGCCAAGAGCTGCATTAGGAAAATGTCCACCCAGGTTAACTACTCCATTGAAAGATACCCCTAAGGGTTGACCGGGTAGTTAGGGATCTGAGAACATATGTGGACAGTAATCTGGTCTTTGACCAACACATGGCCAAGTTAGTAAGAAAATTATTCAATATCACCCAACTTGTAAGTAAGGGCAAGGCATCCATGTCCAAGGAAGTTATAGTGCTACTTTACTTTGCCCTTATCAGACTCCTCATTGAATACAGTGCCCCTTTTGGCATGTACATGACCAGGGCAATTTAACAGTTGGAATGCTCACAAAGGTTCCTCACAAAGAGAATCCAGGGTATAAACACATTGTCCTATACAGATCACCTTAAAGCCCTTTCTCTATACTCCTACAAGTTACTGACAGGCGATCTATACCTGGCATGTAAGGCATCCTTGGATACAGCCCTAATGGAACTTTAGTAAATCTGCAAAATGGACAATACCAGAAACACTAGATCCAAGGATTTAAATTTTGCATGCACCACAAATAAAACATGTTGGTGAGACAGCTATATGTCTCAAATGATCTCCATGTTCTGGAACAGGCTTCTCATCTATGTGAAGCAGAGCCCATCCCTAACCCTATTTAGATGTAACCTTGACCACTGGCTGGGAAATTCACCTCCTGTCTGGCCCCACACATCTGTGATAGGCAGAGGCAGACAGCAAGTATATGGCAACTAATATACCCCCACAAAGCCTTTAGCAACTTCCAAACTAACATAGTCCTCCAAATAGACATGCATGTTGCACAAGGATGCAGTTAGGTTGTGTTGTGCAGCTAGGCTTATAAAGGCCCTGATGGTCATTAGACTAGTATATAACTTTGGACATGAGAGGTTCCATTACACTCCCTCAGCTGTTGAATTTAAAGGTGACTTTCACCTACTCCAGACACTTGTTTGATTTGGATTTTAGGGATTCCATGGAAAAAGGTAAAACATTTTTTGTGCCTCAGGATCTTGTGGAAGGTTGCACTCTTGCCCACCAACAGCTTGTCAAGCAGATTAAGTGGGTGGGGGATTTTTATCTTCATCTTTCTTTGAGAGACTCCTACTCCTTGGGCCAGAACTTCATGACTGTCCTCCCTGCAAGATGGCTACTTTAACATATATGCCGTCCATCTTTGGAAGACATTTTTGATAATTATGATCCATGCCTGTAAAACCTTAGAGTTTTACGCCCATATTCACAGGAAACTGTTTTTGGTCATTCACTATTACTGGGTTTTCCTTATAGCTAATTCACATTTCCTTTGAAAAGTGAAATTAAAACTATCCCTAATTCTGTCTGTTCATCCACTTGTTTGCTTGCTGTGGGAAATCAAAAGGACAAAGCACCCTTATAGGTTCATACTAGGCTAACTGCCCTTGTGGGCCATTTTAAGCCTAGCAAATTACCCCATGTGAAAATCAAACCCTGCACCTTGTGTTTATAAGGTAAACACCTTAACCATTATGCCAGCCTCCCACCATCTGTAATATGCACTGTTAGTTCATGTTCTCAGTGAGACGAATGCATGAGTTTAGGAAGACAAAGCAGTTTTTTCTCTCCTTTACTTATCCAAGACTGCTCTCTGCAGTGAGACACAATGTCAAAGACAAAGTAGGGTTGCCACCTTTTCGAATGCCCAAAGTGGAACAAAGAGGGTTTGGCCAGACATATCTGCTATGACAGTGCTTGTGGCCAAACATTCAACATTATAGGGGTCTTTTCCCCTTATCTTTTAATCCACATATGTGAAATTCTCTTCATCACTGACACCAATAAACCAATGTCTTTTAAAATATGTCTTAGAACACTAATACTAAAACTTGCTAGCTACTTGAAAACAAACTCATGTGAGACTATGAAAAATGCAGTGTAATCCCTCTACACTTTTATTACCAGTGTCCAAATATGAATGAAATAAAATCCAAATTGTGTACTTGGAATGTACTGACTGATGGGGCACCTCACACTTTGCAATAGATTGCTTGAAAATCAGCAAAATGTGCTGAATTTCACACTAGCACCTCCTCATAAACTCTTAGGGGAAAATAAAAGTTTCTCCAACAATAACAAATGTCCACATCACAGATTGGCTGAGATCCTCTTTTCTCAAATCAGTCTGTTCTATTCTGGATCATTTTGGGAATTTGACTTTAAGCCAAAGCCTTGATTTCCTGCTACTTTTCATTCAGAAGTCCCAAATCTGAAGGGTCGGGGGATATGATTAGGCATCTTGGAAATGTTTTACTCTATTGCTTCCTAAGTATTAGCAATGGGCTTCAATATTACTGCAATGCAATACGTATTTTGTGTATGCTGTTAGCAATAGGTAGGACTTCTCTTAAAGGAAAGCTCAGAACAGATGCTGTGGAATGAAATGCTGCTTCAATAATTACACTTTGTAGTATAATGTCCACCCAAGGCCTCCATAAAACATTATTTTGTGCTAAATCCTGCTGAACTGTAAGGAGACTGTTCCGGTAAGTGCTTTGGCCTAAAATTTATTTATTTATTTTACATTTGTTGACAAGGATTGTCCGACTGAGCTGGAGAGACATTTTTCAGTGGAGGCCCAAGGAGAAAAACTCCAGTACATAATACAATAATATAAGCAGTATTAATTTACATTCAAGTAAAAAAAAAATATTAACACATTGTGATTCCATAGGTGGTAATGATAAAGACATTTTTACATTCATGAAAAAAGAAATAATTAGAATTTAACATATGATGTTATGAATAGATTTATATAGGAGGGGAAATGACAGAATATACAAGACATAGAATGACTGAATGCTGGACTAAGGCATAGGAAGTTTGAGGTTAGAAGTGCCTGGTATTGAGGTAACGGAGTAAGTGGTACTGAGTATAGGAGATGGATAAAAGGTAGTAGGGGAAAAGGAGGACAAAATTGGCTAGTTAAGAGGCTTAAGAGGGTCAGTACAGTGGCAGGACCAGAGGGTTTTTAGGTGTTCTTTAGCGGCAACTTTGAATTGGTTGTTTTAGTGATCTGATATGAAGTGGGAGATGGTTCCAAGAAATGGTAGCATTATAGCTACAGAGGTTGCACCCAATTTTTGTCTTAGGTTTATGGATGAGTAGGAGGTCTTGGTCGGAGCTATGGAGAGAGCTAGTAAGAGAGCAGTAAGAGATAAGAGAAGTTATGTTTGGACAGTAGGAAGGTTGGTAAAGGATGGAGTGTATGATCTGAAGCTGTTGAGGAAGTTCAAGCCAATTTAAGTATTTAAGAGAGAGACAGTGATGGGTTTTGTAAGTATGGTGTGCTGAGAATATAGCTATCTTGTAGGTTGAGTCTATCTTAGCTAGGAGTGTGGAGTTAAGGTTTGTTAGAATTTGTGACCCATATTGTAGACTTGGTGGAAGGTAAGTATGAGAGAGGGTTACTTTAGCTTTGGAAGTGAGAAACACTTGTTTCTGTATAGAAGGCCTAGTTTCTGATGAGTCTTCCTGATACAGTTGTTGATGTGTAGATCAAATTTAAGTTGATCATCTATAGTGATGCCTAAGAGTTTTGTGTTGGTTCCACTACAATTAGAGTGTTATTAAGAGACAGTAAAGAGAAGGTAGATTTGAGATGGTTAAAGTTTTGGGGCAAAAAGAGCAAGAGTTTAGTTTTTTTAGGGTTAAGAATTAGTTGCTTATTGGAGAGCCAGGTTTCAATTGATGTAAAAGAAGCCTGAGTAGTAGTGAGGAGTTTGGAGGGAGAGTCAGAGATGGTGATGACTGTTGAGTCATCTGCATATTGTACAAGAGATGACTTTGGGCAAGAGGTATAGAGAAGATTTGTAAATATATTGAATAGAAATGGACCAAGGATAGATCCTTGGGGAACATCCATTGGAGGGGAAAGTGCAAAGTGCCATTTCACTGATTGTAGTCCGTCAGTAAGGTAGCTGGAAAACCAGGCAACAATTGTAAGGGAGAAATTTAGGTTAGTTAGTTTTGTCAATAGAAGAGAGTGAGATACGGTGTCAGATGCCTTTGACAGATGAAGAAATAAGCAAGAGACTAGTTGGT